>NC_073302.1:241282156-241394656 GCF_027595985.1 Sorex araneus
ACTTGTTCTTTGTTCATTCACCAATGGAGCAGATGCTCCAAAAAGGCCTAGAGAAGCACTGTTCTGGCTTTGAGGTACTTTCAGGAAAGCTAACAGTGTCAGTATAATTGCAATATCATCTCTTCCTCTGATGCCTGGACAGTCCTCAGGACCAGAAGACCAGAAGACCATCCAGGACTATGTGTTTCCCCCAGCACTCAGGAGGCTTGGGAGAGCTCCAGGCTCTCTCCCCAGCACAGGAGTGTCTGGGCCTAAAAGGTTGCCCCCTGGCTGCGGGTGCCAGACAGCGCAGAATGCATAACATGTCTGTGTCCCTATGAGACGGAGGCTCAGTTTTTGCCTCCTGGGGGCTCTCCACAGTCTCCCCTAGGTGTGTGATCTGATCTTGCCAAAGAAGTCGTCGTCTTTCTTTCTTTTTAAAAATTTTTATTAAGGCCACATGACTCAGGGAATGGAGTAATAGTACAGCAGGTAGGGCATTTGCCTTGCACGCTTTTCCCAGTATCCCATATGGTCCCCGCCCCCCCCCCCCAGCTCCACCCGCCAGCACCACCAGGAGTAATTCCTGAGTGCATGAGCCAGGAGTAATCCCTGTGCATCGCAGGGTGTGACCCAAAAAGCAAAAAAAAAAAAAGTCACATGACTTACAAAGTTACTCATCAGGGGTGGAATGATAGTACAGTGGGTAAGGCATTTGCCTTGCACATGATGAACCTGGGTTCAATCTCGGAATCCCACATGGTCTCCCAAACACCACTAAGAGTAATTCCTGAGTACAGAGCCAGGATAAGCCCTGAGCACTGCTGGGTGTGGCCCCAAAACAAAATGAATAAATTGTAAAAAATAAACAGTCTCCAAAACAAAATTATTCATCATTGAGTTTCAGACATATTATACTCCAGCACCAATCCTATCACCAGCATCTTTTCCCCTCCACAAGGCTTCCCAGGCTCCCAGTCCCCAACCCTTCACCCCCAGCCTACCATCTTGACAGGCACCTTTTAAAGTTTGGCTGTCAATATTCGAATCTCTTGTTTTTAGTGCTTTAACTCTGTGGCATCTTTAGCTCTATGGCTCCATCACACCATTAATGTACTCAGATCCCCTTGACCCCTGCTCCTCACTGTGTCCCAACAATCTATTCTTCCCCACTAGGTTTCTTTCCTTCTCTGACCTTCTCCTCCCTGTTCTCTGGGGCCAAGGGTGAACTAGGCATACCTCCATTTTAAACTTTACAATTCTTCATCCAGTTATTCTACATACTACAGATTAACAATATCATCCTGTGTTTCACCTTTTCCTGACTTACTTCTTTTAACATATCCTCCAGTTCTGTGTTGCTGTGAATTGCATGATTTCATATTTCCTTATAGCTGCATTGTGTGTATACACCATATCTTCATGATCCACTGATTTACCCTATCATTGGGCAACTAGGTTGATTTCATATATTAGCTACGGTAGTAAGTTCTGCAGCAAATAATGGTATGCATGTGTCTTATTTGAATGAATGTTTTTGTGTTCTGATGCCTAGCAGTGGAATTGCTGTATATGCCACATCTTTATCCACTGATCTGTCACTTAGATTTTCCCCAGATCTTAGCTACTGTAAATAGAGAAGTAACAACACAGAGGTGCAGAGAGCTTTCAAAATAGAATACTATGCATTCTTTGGTTCAATACCTAGGAGTGGAATTGATAGATCATATGGTAGATCTAGCTTTAATATCTTGAGAGAGGCCAGGTTGATGGAACAGGCATAAAGGCACTTGCCTTGTATACTGCAGACCGTAATTCAAGCCCTGGTACCAAGCACTACCAGGAGTGAGCCCTGAGCACAAAGTCTGAAGAAAGTCCTGAACACCATGGGGTATGTTCTCAAATATATATTGCGGTTGGGCGTTCTCCTTTTCTGCGGCTGACCCGAGTTCGATTCCTCTGCCCCTCTCGGAGAGCCCGGCAAGCTACTGAGAGTATTGCGCCCGTAGAGCCTGGCAAGTTACCCGTACATATTGGATATGCCAAAAACAGTAACAATAAGTCTCTCAATGAGAGACGTTACTGGTGCCCGCTCGAACAAATCGATGAGCAACGGGATGACAGTGACAGTGACAGATATATATATGTACATATACATTGCATAGACATATACATGTATTATGTATACATATTTATAATATAAACTGTACTGTAGCACTGTCGTTCTGTTGTTCATCGATTTGCTTGAGTGGGCACCAGTAATGTCTCCATTGTGAGACTTGTTGTTACTGTTTTTGGCATATTGAATACACCACGGGTAGCTTGCTGGGCTCTGCCATGCCGGTGGGATACTCTTGGTAGCTTGTCCAAGAGGGGTGGAGGAATCAAACCTGGGTGGACCATGTGCAAGGCAAATGCCCTACCCGCTGTAAAGCACATACATTCTTGAGAAGCTTCTATATAGTCTCCCATAGATGCTAGACCAATTTAAATTCCCACTAACAGTGATAGCTACTTTTTCTCCAAATTCCCATCAACACTTTCTGATCATTTTAAATATAGGATATTCTCACACTGTGAAGTGATATCTCATTTAAGTTATTGTTAATTTTTGTTTTTCAGGGAAGCATGGTTTTTGACCCACACTCTGCTATGCTCAGGGACTCCTCTAATTCAATGTCAGGGCTCACTCTTGACAGGACCGGGGGACCATGTGATACTGTGGCTGGAACCCAGGGCACTTGCTTATAAAACATTTCCTCTGACCTTTTGAGCTAACTCCGAAGCTGCCACTGCAGTACTTATTTAACTTCCCTGACATGAGGTAATTAATTAATATTTTTTCATGTGCCCTTTTTGGGGTTTATTTGTTTATTTCTTTGGCTTTTTTGGGTCACACCCAGTGATGCACAGGGGTTACTCCTGGCTTTGCACTCAGGAATTACTCCTGGGAGTGCTCGGAGGGACCATATGGGATGCTGGGAATCAAACCCGGGTTGGCTCATGTGCCTGTTAACTGTCTATAGGCCTGCTTTGATGAAATATCTATTTATATTGTCTCCATATATTTGGGGTGGGGCTGTTTATTCATTGAGTTTTGTGAATGTTATACATATCTTTTTTTCTTTTTGGGGGGCTCACACCCGATGATGCTCAAGGGATACTCCTGGCTCTGCACTTGGGAATTATTCCTGGAGGCACTCAGGGGACCATATGGGATGCTGGGAGTTGAACCCCGGTTGGCCACGCAAGGCAAATGCCCTACCAGTTGTGCTATCTCTCCAGTCCCAATGCTATACATATCTTGGGTATTAGCCCAGATATATAAATAAGAGCATTTTGTTTGGCATAACCCCATTTGATTGTTTTTCATTTTGTTTCTCTTGTTTTAGGAACTGAATCCTAACAGACATCACTAAAAGCTAATATCACTAAATATAGGTTTATGGCCTGTATTTTCTTCAAAGTATTTTCATAGCGTCAAAGCTTTAAATCAACTTTGACTTAAATTTGTGCGTGGTGCGAGATCGTGAGCAAGTTTCATTCTTTTTGTGTGTGTGTGTGTGTGTCACACCTGGCAACGCACAGGGGATACTCCTGGCTCTGCACTCAGGAATCACCCCTGGCGGTGCTCAGAGGACCATAAGGGATGCTGGAATCGAACCCGGGTCGACTGCGTGCAAGGCAAAAACGCCCTACCCGCTGTGCTATTGCTCCAGCCCAGCCAGTTTTATTCTTTTGCATGCAGCTATCTTGCTTTCCCGGCAATATTTCCGCAGATTCTTCTTTCTCTCTTTGATGTTCCTTTCTCTATTTGATGATGCGATGTCCTTTTTCTATTTGATTCTTCTGGCTACTTTGTCGTAAGTTAAATGTTCATATAGGTGAGAAGTGTTTGCTTTAGAATTTTCAATTATGTTTTGTATCTTTTTGTTTTATTTTTTTGCTTGTTTTTGGGCCACACCCGGCAATGCTCAGGGGTTACTTCTGCCTCTGCATTCAGTAATCTCTCCTGGCAGGCTCAGGGGACCATATAAAATGCCGTGGATTGGACCCGATGCAAGGCAAGCGCCCTACGCACTATACTATTGCTCTGGCCGATCCACACATCTTCTTCTTACTTCCAATCTCGCCCTGTTTTGATGACGACGAGAGCTTTGCAGCATAGTTGAATGCTGGGGCGTGTGATGTTGTTCTTTAGTCTCAGGATTGCTTCGGTTCCACTTGCAGACGGCTATGCGCCAAGTACAAATCGGACTAGTGCAAAGAGGCGACCCAGAGCCGTCCCAGTCGGGGGGCACAGGGCGCGCAGCAGCCGTGCGGGGGACAGGATGAGGGGTCAGTCTTTGTGGACCCGGAGCAGGGAGCTTTCCTGCCTTTAGCAGACAGAAGGCTGCGTGCGGGGCCCTCCTGCACCGGTTGAGTTGGCGCCAGGTGACCGGCAGGCGGCGCTGCTGCTCCGGCGGTGCGCGCTACACGCCCCGGCGCCGCGCCCGGCCAGGGCTCCCCGCCCAAGCGGTGGGCAGGGCTGCTCCGCGGAGCCCGACGCCCGCCCTGCGCCCCGCTGCTTCCCGCCTCCCGGAAGGGGGCCGGGGCTTGCATCGGTGCAGACCGTGCGGCCTTGACCGACAGTTGCCCGGCACGATTGCCCGCAGCCTCGCCTCCCCTGCAGCGCCGCAGCGCCGGGGCCTCGGGGGAAGCCAACGCGAGTCTCTCGGGTTCGCCCCCACTGCGGCTCCGGGCGTCTGCCTGCTTGAACGACCAGTGGCGGTTTTGAGGGCTGATCCCCGTTCTGGGGCCTGCTGGAGGGGGGGGGGGGGATGCAGGGCGGAATCACTCTTAATCTCGTCTCCCAGCTAAATAATTTACTCGAAGTCTCCTCTGGCTGCCAATCGCCTTCCTGCTTGGCGCAGCCGGCGGGGGTGCAGGGGAGAGAAAGGCCAAGTCTTTAACCCAAGTTAATATTAATCGCGGTAGTGGGGGCGCCGGCTCATCCTGCCTCCTCGGCCGCGCCTTCTCCAAGCCTAACCCCACCCTCACCCCCCTCCCCCATCGCCCTCGGACCTTTCTTTGCCCTCTGAGGATTGCACTTCTACTTTGGGGTGCGCTCCGGAAGTCAGGACGCCGGACCCCGGAGCCGGGGCGCCCCGGGGCTGGGTTAACCACATCCTCCTCTCGTGCACCAGAGCGCGGCGGGTGGCAAAGGTCGAGCGTGCAAACGGCAGCGGCCCCGCGCAGTAGCGCCGCCCCGCCGAGACTTGGCTCAGAGGCACAGAATTCAAGATAAGGCGCCAGCCGAGTCAGCAGGCGGGACAGGAGAGGCTCCTGCAGGAAGGGAGCGGGCAGAGAAAAAATAAGGAGAGGGTGGGACGTGCGGGCTGCAACGCTTACCGAAGGCAAATGCAACCCTGAGGTTGCAAGCCACACGCATCGATCCAGTACAGAGAACCCCACCAATGGCTCTGTGCTCAGGAAGGACGCTTGGCAGGATTGAACCCAGGTCAGCCAAGTGCGAGGGAAGTGCCTTAACCTCTGTGTTATCTCTGACCTCAAGAAATCTGATTTTTTTAAATATAAAAATTTATTGGAAATTAAGTAGAAAAGAAACTCCCTGGCAGGAAACGAACTTAGTATAGGATTAAGTTCAAGAAATCTGATATTCGGGGCTGGAGCGATAGCACAGAGGGTAGGCCGTTTGCCTTGCACGTGGCAGACCCGGGTTCGATTCCCAGCATCCCATATGGTACCAGAGCACCGCCAGGGGTAATTCCTGAGTGCAGAGCCAGGAGTGACCCCTGTGCATCGCAGGGTGTGAACCAAAAAGAAAAAAAATCTGATATTTAAGGGAGGAAGAGATAGTACAGCCGGTAAGGCACTTTCCTTTCCTGTGGCCGACCCAGTTTAGGTCCCTGACATCCCATATGGTCGGTCCACTGAGCATCGCTAGAAATAATTTCTGAGTGCAGAGTCAGGAACTCCCTGAGTGTTGGTGGGAAACAAGAAACAAAGAAATCTGAGTTTTAAATAGAGATGGGGCTCACGAAATCAAAGTGCAGGCTTGCATGTGGAAGTTCTGGGTGCAGCAAAAATAAAACAAGAGCAAAAATGGAAAGAAAATCTGAAATTTTTTTTTTCCAAAAGAAGACATCTATGGCCGGGGCTGGAGCGATAGCACAGCGGGTAGGGAGTTTGCCTTGCACGCGGTTGACCCCGGTTTGATTCCCAGCATCCCACATGGTCCCCTGAGCACCGCCAGGAGTGATTCCTGAGTGCAGAGCCAGGAGTAACCCCTGTGCATCGCCAGGTGTGACCCAAAAAGAAAAAAAAAGACATCTATGGCTAACAAGTAACATGAAAAAGGTACTCAGGAAATGCAAATCAAACTCTCAGTATGGTATCACTTAACACTATTAGAATTTTCTTTACCAGAAAGTTTAAAAAAAAAAAGCCTTGGTCTAGAGAGACTGGAGAGATAGTATAGGGGTGAAAATATCTTTCTTGCCTCCCGCCAGATCCTGGCATCCCCCTGCATCCCTGACACAAATATGGTTCCCTGAGCCCTGCCAGTAGTGATCCTGGAGCACACAGCCAGGAGTAAGTCTTGAGCATAGTTTTGGTATAGCTCCAAACCAAAAGAAAAAAAAAAAACTAGCAGAGCTATTCATGGAGAATATTATTACTGGGGGAGAAACTGAAGAAGAAATCAAATATATGAAAAAAATGGAAATCTAACAATGAAAATATTTAGCATTCCTAAGAAGAAAGGGAGGGGATATTCAGCTACACTGAGTTCATTTATATAATCAATCCTTTAATCGTTTTTTCCCCTCTAAACCAAGCACCTGCATAAGCAAGACTCTACACTGTCTGTTACAGTATTGATAAAAAATACTGTTTATAATTGAAGGGATAAAATACTGTTTATCATTGAAGGAAAAATATTACTGTTTTTGGAAAAAGTACAAAACTTTTTTTTTTGGCCACACCCAGCAATGCTTAGGACTTACTCCTGGCTCTGCACTCAGGGATCACTCCTGACAGGGCTCAGAGGAAAATATGAGATCCTGGGGATCGAACCCATGTGGGCCTCATGCAAGGCAAACCACCATATCTGCTGTTCTCACTCTGGTCCCAGAAGTTAGGGTTTTAAATTTTCCCCCTGGACCTGTTTGGCTTAGTGGGTTCTGAATTGCAGACAGCATATAGGAAGCACTGGATTCTCACCGGTGAGGACTTGGAGGTTTTCATTTTTCAGGGGATGTGATGTTTGTACCTCCCCATATGCCATAACAGTCTTCAGGCTTAGGAGACAGTCGACAGTTTTCCACTGGACAAACAGGGAATACTTACAAACTTCTCTTGGTTGGTCTTAATAATCATTTAAATATTATAAAAAGTATGAGCCAGAGCGATAGTACAGTAGGTGGGGCCCTTACCTTGCACGAGACTGACCCTATATGGTCCCCTGTTCAACACCAGGCATGATTCCTGAGTGCAAAGACAGAAATAAGCCCTGAAAACAACCGGTTTTCAAAAAAATAAAAAATAATTAAAAAAATAAAAAGAAAATTAAAATTATGAAAAGTATCGATCATCATTAAAATTAAAGATCAGAAATAGATATTATTGAAAGTGAAGACCCCATCCCCAAACCATTATTATTAAATGGTCACCATCATTAAAGGGCCACAAAATTTTCCCATGCTCTGAGTATCCTGTTTTCAACTTGCATTCAGAAAGTTCTTTATTTCTTTGGGGAAAAAAAATCTTCTTTGAAACCTTGCTAGTTGAAAGCATTTTGCTGAAAGAAGTCAATTTTCCTGGGGTCTTACAATTGATGGCTCACTAATGGTAAGAGTCCTGCAGAATATTGTTGGCTAAGGAGGTCTGAGTGATGGGACAGGAGTACAGGATAGATGCAGAGAAGGTAGTGGAGGAACACTGAAGCTGGTGGTGGATGGAACACTGCCTGAACATTACTGTTGAGAGTATTGTAAACCACAGTGCCTACATTAAAATTGATGGAATTTGGACCAGAGAGATAGTACAGTGGGTAAGGTACCTGCTTTGCACAGGGATGACCCGGGTTCAATTCCCGGCGTCTCATATGGTCCCCTGAATGCTGCCAGGAGTGACTCCTGAGTGCAGAGTCAGGAGTAATCCCTGAGCACAGCCAGATGTGGCCCCCAAACCTAAATAAATAAAATCAATGCAAGTTGAATATATATATCCACGTAAGCCATGATAGTTTGCAATTACCATGGCAATCCTATGAGGTAACCAAATATGTTTAGAATTTTTGAGTACAGAGTCAGGAGTAAGCCTACAGAATAAAGAATGCCCAATGGCCATGGAAACAAAGGACAGAACAGGTCATCAGTAGGAAGCATGTCACCTGGAAGGGACTTGGGGGCCAGGAGAGGGAAGGGGCTCCTACAATGGTGAAGAGAAATGTTCAACTGGGAAGAGGAGGGGAGCTGAAAAATGGTAGAGTGTTATGCACCCTATCAGTAGCAGTACTGTATCAGTACTTGTACTAGTATCAAGAGCGAGAGGTTTTTCTTACTTTCTTATTTTACTTATACATTTGAGTATATACTTTACTTTCACATTTTAAAAATTTACTTTTAAGTCTCTAGATTACAACATCCAGAGACTTAAAAGCAAGCTCACAGAAGAGAGGGATGCAGAGAGACTCTTGCCCGCACGCCTGGCTGTCTTCCCCGGGGCCCCTCAGAGGGGATGGGCTCCAGCTTCCCTCCCCGCCCTGAGCAGAACTCCTGGCAGCCAAAGACCACCAGAACCTAGTCACAGCCATGCTCAAGGCCCCTCTCCACACGTTTGACAATCCTCACGCATGAAGGTACGGCAGAGGAACCCAGGTGTGTGTAATCCCATCAACGGCCAAATCCCATCAATGGCCAAAATCCAGAGACTTAAAAGCAAGGTCACAGAAGTGTGGCCTCACAATTTCTTATGACATACTTTTCCCTCTGGGAGAAACTACCAAGTTACTGAGAGCTTCCTGCTTACATAGGACAGCCTCGCAAGCTTCCCATGGTGTATCCATATGCCAAAGCCATTAACCAGCTGATCTCATTCCCCTGACCTTGTGGATAGGATGGATGTAGAGGTTACTGAGACCATTCGAGCAACTCGACAATCAACGGGATTTCGTGATTTTACTTTTAGTTTTTAATTTTTAATAGCGTGTCATGGTTACAATAGTGTTCAAATTTATGGTATTGATGCACAATATACCTCATGTATAGGTCTTTTTAAAATTCTATTTTAAAAACTTTTTATTTATTTTTTAATTGAATCTCAGTGAAATACACAGTTACAAAGTTGTTCATGATTAGGCTGACACCCAAGGACAGTAGATACAAGGGTCAGGAGGATTGCCCCATATCTGGAAGCCTGCTTCATGAGCGGTGGGGAATGTGGTTCCCAGGAGTAATTCCTGAGTACAGAGCCAGATAGGAGCAAGCCCTGAGTATGATTGGGTGTGGCCAAACTGTCTACCCACCAAAAATGAATAAATAAATAAATAAATAAATGAGAATAAAAATGAGGGTGGATATTAATATATTATATTTAACCCAATTTTTAGAAATCATTTTGATTTGAAGATGTAAACAATATAAACTAATTTTTGAGATATTTAACATTATTTCCTACTAAATGTTTTAAAACCTTTTTTGTTTTGGTTTCAGGGTCAAACCTGGTGATGCTCAGGGGTTACTCCTGGCTCTGCACTCAAGGATCACAGCTGGTAGTGATGGGGGGACAATACGTGATGCCAGATACTGAACCCTGGTCAGCCGTGGGGGAGGCAAGCATCTTACTCACTGTCCTATCATCCTGGCCCTTCATTTTTCAAATTTGATTTATGTTTTGTGCTGTCAGTGAAGCTCAGCTGGAATCTCAAAAGTTTCGTATATCAGGCATGGCTAGTGGCTCCTCTATGCATATCTCCAGCACGGTCTTGATTTGTTCTTTTGACAGGTATTTGCCACACTCCTGTTATGTGATGTTTCAAGGGTCAGGCTAGGTGCTGAAGAATTGTATCTGGTCATGACATGCAGTAAAGCGGTAAACCTTCCAATGGAACAGGCAGGGGAGAAGTAACGAGCTAATAGGTTAAATGAGGACACAGCACATCATTACTGTGGAGGAAAACACAAAGCAGAGAGAAATGCAGAGAGTTACTAGAGAAAATCAACTTCTGACTTAAGGGCTAAAAAGATCATCTTACAGAGGTGATACTAGAATAGAAAAGTAGGGGACTGCTCCAGGCCACATGGCAGCAGAGGACCTGGGCTGTCCCTCCCTGGGTCCCCGCCTGCCCAGCAGACTGGCTATCACCCCCACAATGTGCCATCTTAGCACACCAACAGCCCTGGCCCAGAGACTCCCAATTGAATCCCAAAATGGATTAGTACCATATAGAGATGTCTCTGGAACCCAACCATCTACAATCTAGAAATTCACATTTACAATTGCGCCCGTGCGAGCTCTCATGATATTCAAAATGAGCTATGGAAAATAAATTATCTAGCGTCTGCCCCTGGCAGGTAGGCTTGAGTGGTGATAGGAAATTTTCGAGCAAAACATAGCTGATCTTCCATTGGTCATCGATTTGTTCGAGCGGGCACCAGTAACGTCTCTCATTGAGAGACTTATTGTTACTGTTTTTGGCATATCCAATACGCACGGGTAGCTTGCCAGGCTCTGCTGTGCAGCCTCCATACTCTTGGTAGCTTGCGTGGCTCTCTGACAGGGGCGGAGGAATCGAATACAGGTCGGCCACAAGAAAGGCGAACGCCCAACCACTGTGCTATCGCTCCAGCCCCGAGCAAAACATAATACCCCAAATTAGAGAGAGAGAGTATTGGGGAAATTGTCTGCCAGAGAGGCAGGGTGAGGACTGGGATGTGGGGGAGGGATACGGGGCGGAGGGGATACTATGGACATTAGCACTATAGCACTGTAGTCCCATTGTTCATCGATTTGCTTGAGCAGGCACCAGTAACGTCTCCATGTGAGACTTGTTACTATTTTTGGCATATCAAATACACCATGGGGAACTTGCCAGGCTCTGCTATGTGGGTGAGGATACTCTTGGTAGCTTGCCCAGCTCTCTGAGAGGGATGGAGGAATTGAACCTGGGTCGGCCGTGTGCAAGGCAAACACCATGCTCGCTGTGCTATCGCTTCAGTCCTGGGGACATTGGTAGTGGAAAATATGCACTGGTGGAGGGATAGGTGTTTCATCATTGTATGGCTGAATCTCAAACATGAAAGCTTTGTAACCCTATCTCACAGTGATACAATTAAAAAAAAAGTAATGTGGAGTTTATGCCCAATTTAATCAACTTAATCAATGACTGAACAGATAGCAGTACTCCTACATTATTAATAAAAAGAGAAAAGAAAAGTAGGGGGCTTGAGTGATAGTACAAAAGGTAGGGTACTTCCCTTGCACATGGTTGACCTGGGTTCAGTCTCAGACATCCCATGATCCCCTGAGCACCACCAGGAGTAACTTCTGAATGCAAAGCCAGGAGTAACTCCTGACCATCACCAGGTGTGGACCAAAATAAAATAAAATAAAATAAAATGAAAACCAGTGACAAAACCAACAATAGGCTAATTCTTTTGTCGTGCTTATTTATCATAGAACAGATGCTGCTTTCCTGTGATCAAAACAACTCGTTTTCATCTTCATTGAACTCCACTAAACAGCATCATTTCACTCCCATTTCCCTTTGTGGAGACTGACATTCAGTAAATTGCCCCAGTTTGCACAGTGACTGGGATGACCTCAGAGAAGACCCACCTGGGCTGAAGCTTAGGAAGTCAACGCCTATGAGTGTCCCCAACACCTATGAAGGTTCCAATTCTGGGAACCTTGAATGTTGTCTTTTAGGGTGAGACAGTGCAGGGGTGACTGAATTCAGAAGCCTGAGAGTGTGACCTTGTCCTGGATTGTGCAGGGAAGCTGGGAGAATCACAAGGTCCTTATCAGGTGGCAGCAGAGGGAGATGTGAGCACAGGGAGTATGAGTCTCTGGAACTAGTGGTGGGAGGAAGAACCTGGAGCCAAGGAATGCAAGGGACCTCGAGAAGCTGGGAAAGCCAGGAGGTTGATTTTCTCCTAGAACAACATGCTAGAACAGTCCTGCTGGCCCCGATCTTAGATTCCATGGTCTCCAAAGCTTTTGTTTTTGTGTTTGGGGACCACACCTAGTGGTGCTCAAGGTTTACTCCTGACTTTGCACTCAGGGATAGTCAGGAGTGTAAACCTTATGGGCTCCTGGTGGACCCACTCCTGGTGGGCTCTAGGAACCATATGGGGTGCCAAGACTCAAACCTGGGTCAGCTTCATGCAAGGCCATACCCACTGTACCCTTGCTCTGGCCCCTGATCTCCAAATTTAAAGAAAATGCATTTGTATCTTATCAGGGGTTGTGGGGGATCCACAGCAAGTGAGTTTGGGGTGCAGGGTTTGCTCTCAGTAATGCTCAGGGGCCCATGCAGTGTCAGGAATGGTACTTGGGTCTCCCTCATGCAGCCCTTTGAGCCACTTCCTGGGCTCCCAAATTTGTTATTCTAAACCATGGAGTTGGTATTCACTACACAGCAACAATTGGAAAAGAACATAGGAAATAGATCAAGAGTCATTTTCTGTTCTCTTTGCTCCAGCTCTTTGCCTTCCTGTCCTAGTCAGACTTCCCCTGCCCTTCCCAGTCAGTCTGATCTTGAACTAAGGAAGTCCTAAGCTAGCCTCCCCACAGGCTGTGCAATTTGACCCCACATCTTTATTTCTGGTTGCTGAGTCCCTGCAGGTCACCAGTGATTAATGAGGTGAAGAAGGGTTTACAGACTTCTAGAAGACTTAGTTGTAACTTGATATACTTTCTGTAGGAAAAGGGACAACAGTTTACCCAACCTTTCTTTAAATCATGCCATCACCTCCCTACCCATAAAGTCTTAAATAAGAAGAAATGTGAAGACCATTTATGAGCCCTCTACTCATAGATGTCATTAATAACATTTTAAAGTTTATTACTGGGGCATGAGCAATAGTTCAGAGGGTATGATGCAGGTCTTGCTGGTGGCTGACCCAATTTTGATTCCTGGCACCACATCTGATCCAAGAGTCCTGCCAATGGGATCCTTGAGTGCAGAGCCAGGAGTAACCCCTGATTGTGTCTGGGTATGGTCCTTTCTCCCAAACAAATCCACTTACTTAAATTACCTTTTATTTATTTATTTATTTATTTATTTATTTATTTATTTATTGCTTTACGGACCACACCTGACTATGCTTAGGGGTTACTCTTGGCTCTGCACCCAGGAACTACTCCTGGCGGTGCTTGGGCGATCATATGGGATGCTGGGGATCGAACGTGGCAGCCACATGCAAGGAAAACACCCTACCCACTTTACTATTTATCTGGTCCCATTTATTTATTTATTTATTTATTTATTTATTTATTTATTTATTTATTTATTTTTGCTTTTTTGGGTCACACCTGGCGATGCACAAGGGTTACTCCTGGCTCTGCACTCAGGAATTACTCCTGGCAGTGCTCAGGGGACCATATGGGATGCTGGGAATCAAACCCGGATCGACCGTGTGCAAGGCAAACGCCCTACCCGCTGTGCTATTGCTCCAGCCCCCAACTGGTCCCATTTTTAAAGCCATTTTTTGTCTTTGTGAATTGCAAAAAGAATCATAAGGGGATGTGCTTTGTTTGTTTGTTTGTTTGTTTGGAGGCCACACACAGTGGCCTTCCCCTGTGAGGTTGTTCCTAGCATGGTTCAGGGGACCATGCAATATTGGGGCAAACCTGGTGGACTTCTGTCAGAACTATCGTCCCAACACTCTGGGATTGTACTTTTTTGTTTTGTTTTGTTTGGGAGCCACATCTGGCCTTGCTTTAGGGTTACTCCTGACTCTGCACTCAGGAATCACTCTTGGTAGTGCTTGCAGAACCATGAGATGCCAGGGATTTAACCCAGTTGACCACATGCAAGGCATATGCCCTATCTGCTATACTACTGCTCTGGCCCCTGGGGATGTATTTAGTAACTCTACATGGTTCTATGGTCATATACACCCTCTCAGATATTTAGTAGACAGTGGACACAGACACAGAATTTATGAGAACTCTCTCAATACTCTGTCAGTGTCACTTATAGACTGCTTGGCATATGGCTGACCAGGGTTCGATTCTCAGCATCCCATATGATCCCCTGAGCACCTCCAAGGAGTGACTACTGAGTGCAGAGTATACCTAGATATGGCCCTTCTTCCCAAACAAACCCACTTACCAGGACGACTTTATTTTTTTCACTTTATGAATGGAGAAAGGAACAGCCCCAAATAAGCCCTCAGTCTGTCTTTACCAACCGATGGTTGAAGTAAGCACTGATGCTTGAGTTTCTAATTCCAGTTTCTGCTCCACTTTTCCTCATCATTGCAGAATTGACAGCTACGTGGTCCTATGAGTGATAACTTGGATGAATAAACGTTATGTGTGAAGTGATTTTCTTTTCCCCTAAAGTTAAATAAACTCCCGGGTTTATCCAATTAAATTGCCTGTCAATGTAGTCATAGAGTGACTGTTTTCAAAAATAGGTAACATAACCAATTTTGATGAAAGACAGACCTGTAGCTAATTCTGGGAAGTACTCATAAAACAAAATTCAAGCAGGGTTGGAGAGAAAGTACAGCAGATAAAGTGCTTGCTTTGCATGCAACCAACCTGAGTTCTCTCTTCGGCACCACTTATGGTCACCTGAGAACTTCCAGGAGTGGTCCTTGAGTACAGAACCAGGAGTAAGCCTCACTTATAATGAATGAAAAAACCAAAAACCCAAACTTAAAGAAAATTAAATAAGACCCACCAATAAAATGTGAAATTTATGTAATATGACATTTTATTGTATTTTATTTCTTTTGAATTTGGGGCCACAGCCCGTGGTACTCAAGACTTAGTCCTGGCTCTGTGCTTAGGGATCACTCCTTGCAGTGCTTGGGAGGCCCTGTGTGATGCTGGGGGTTGAATTCCAGTTAGCGTTGTGGAAGACAAGTGTTTTAACCCTTGTAGGACCCTCTGATCTCTAATGTAACATTTTAAATTAACAATACATATTTATATGGGCTGGGTGAAAGTACAGCGGGTAAGGCTGTTTGCCTTGTACATGGCTGACCCAAATTTGATCCTCAACACCACGTACGGTCCCCTGAACACAGCCAGGAGTGATCCTTGAGCACAGAGCTAGGAGTAAGGCCTGAGCACCATTGGTGTGGCCCCCAAACAAACCAAAGTACAGGTTTTTCTCCCATACACATTCCTTAATAGCATGTCTTATGGGCATTAAAGATATTCTCTTCTTTTATAAAATTAAAAAAAAACTTCTGACTTTTGGGCCATATCTAGTGGTGCTAAGAGAAAACTCCCTCCTCAGTGCTCTAGGGTAATTTCTAGAAATGCTCAGGGACCATGCATCTTGATATCCCACCTGCAAAATATGCTCTCAGTCTATTGAACTATCTCTCCAGCTACCTCTCTGACCCAAATACCCTGTCTCTCTTTATAGGGAGACCTTCTTATAAAAACTGTGTAAAAACTGAACTTTTGAGGCTGGTCTGGGCTATAGTCCAATGGAAAGGTGCATCCTTCACACAAGACCCTGAAGTTGATTTTTGGTGAATTTGATTAGTTTGATCATAGCTTTTTTGTTTTTTCTTTTTGTTTGGGGGACACAGCTGGCAATTCTCAGGGCATACTTGTATGTCTGTACTCAAGGATCACTCCTGGTGGGACTCAGGGACCATATATGGGGTTCCGGGGATTGAACCCCTGTCAGCCACATGAAAAGCAAGTGCCCCCCTCACTGTACTATTGTTCCAGTCCTGAGCATAGCTTTTTGATTGTTTTATTTGGAGTCATAACTGGCAGTGTTTAGGGCCCACTTCCAGCTTTGTGCTTGGGGGTACTCCTGGTGGTGCTCTATGAACTGCTGGGGATCAAACCTCAGCTGTCATTTGTGAAGTACCTGTTCAACCTATTGAGCCAACTATCTGGTTCTCACCCATGTAACTGCGTTTTGTTTCCTTTTTGGGTTACACCTGGCTGTGTTCAGGCTTACTCCTGACTCTGCATTCAGGGATCAATCCTGGTGGGCTGAAGGGACCATGTAAGGTGACAGGTATTGATTTTTTGGGAGGGGGTCACGCCCGGCGATGCACAGGGTTTACTCCTGGCTCATGCACTCAAGAATTACTCCTGGCGGTGCTCAGGGGACTGGATGGGATGCTGGAAATCGAACCTGGGTCGGCCACATGCAAGGCAAATGCCCTACCGACTGTGCTATCGTTCCAGTCCCAGGTGTCGGGTATTGAACCTTTGTCAGCCAAATGCAAGACAAGCATTCTATCGACTATACTCTCTCTTCAGCCCCATCACCCACGTAACTTTACTAACTATCCAACTTCTAAACCTGCCCTTATATGAATAAGCTAAGCCATCTGATAATTTATACCAATAAACTGAAAGTTTTATAGAGGCTTCTCACTAATTTTGTGAAGTCTCCAAGCAGCCAAGAAGGAATGCACAATAAAACTTTCAGAGCTGAAAGAAAAATATAAGGGGCTGGAATGTATTATATTGGATAGGTCATGTCAATCACCAAGTTCTGTCCGGAGAGATCCCCAGCTCAGAGCCAGGAGTTAGCCCAAGCACTGCCAGGTGTAGCCCTAAAACAAAATAAAAATAAATAAGTAAATGAAAAAGAAAAAACCTCTAAATCCTACTGTTTCTCCCTGGTTGATCCATCCTTACTTTCAAAATCACTTACATTGACTTTAGTCCAAGATTTAGTCAGGAGACAAAACAACCACAACAAAACAACACAAAACAATACAAGTCATGGCAGCAAGAAGAATCAGCTTTTGGAAATCCAGGGAAGTCAAGAGAATGCACACCAGTCTGTATTTGTTGTTACTGTTGTTTGGGACACACCTAGTGGTGCTCCAGGGTTATTCCTAGCTCCTGCACTCAGGGGTCACTCCTGGCAAGCTTAGGGGACCATCTGGGGTGTCGAAGATTGAACCTGGGTTGGATACAGGTTCAATACAAAGCAAACATCATTCCCATGTACTATCATTTTTGCTCCAACCATGCACAATATTCTAGGGGCAGTTCCTGCAAGAACCCGTTCCTGCACCCCCACCCCTGCCTGGCTTGGGCAACAAAATAAGGAGGTTGTGAATATGAACACTTAGAAAATTATTCCTTTTGTCTTTTTGTTGTTGTTTCATTTGCGGGGGGGGGACATGCAATGATGCTCAGGGTTTATTCTTGTCTCTTCGCTCAAGAGTTATTCCTGGTTGGGCTGGAGCAATAGCACAGTGGGTAGGGAGTTTGCCTTGCACGCGGCTGACCCAGGTTCTATACCCAGCATCCCAGATTGTCCCCTGAGCATCGTCAAGAGTAATTCCTGAGTATATGAGACAGGAGTAACCCCTGTGCATCGCCGGATGTGATACCCCTCCCAAAAAAGCAAAAAGAATTATTCCTGGTGGTGCTCAGGGGACCATATGGGGTGCTAGGGATGGAACCCCAGATCGGCTGTATGCAAGGCAAGCACTTTACTGACTCTAGTACCTCTCTGTACTAGATACTTCCTCCTTTTGGCTGGGTGGGGGAGAGTTGGATTATACATACCCTATGATGCTCAGGTGCTACTCCTGACTGTTCTAGGGGTGCTTCGGGGTGTTCCAGGTGACCATGTGGTGCCAGGATCTTACTACCCCCCCCCCCAGAGCATGTGAGCAGCCCCGTGAGCTATCTCTTTACCCTGACCACAGGAACTGAAGGCAGTGATACTGGAGCAGAAACTCAGGGGGATAATGCCTTCAAGAGGTGCTGATTCTGGGTGGGAGAGAAAGCACAGGGGTAAGGATCTTGCCTTGCATGTGGCTGATCTATGTTCTATCCTCGAAATCACACACGATTCCCAAGTGCCTCTAGGGTGATCCCTGGGCACAGAGCCAGAAGTTAGCCCTGAGCAGCATAGCCAGGTGTGGGAGAGAAAGAGAGAAAGAGAGAGGGGGGGGGTGCTGATTTCGAAATAAGCAATAAGCTGGTACTAAGGGTTAAACTGTTCTGGTAGAATGGGCCCCTTTGTGATGATGTACACAGGAAGGAAACACGGAGTTCCTACTAGTGCCTCCTGCTGGCTTGCAGACTGAAGCAAAAGCCAGTTGTCAGAGGAGAAAGGCTGGGTTCAGAGACGCTGCTCAGCACAATAGGAGGGCAGGTTTGAGACTTAGAAATAAGAACTTGATAATCATTTCTGGGGTAGGGAGATGGCTCAAAGGGGTCATGCACATGCTTTGTGTGTAGGAAGTCCAGGTTACATCCCTGGCACCACATTATTCCCCGAGCAATCCCCAAACAGTGATCACACAAGTATTCCCTGAATACCCCTAGATGTGGCCTCAAACAAGCAAGCAAAAATTATATCTGGATTGAAAGTATTTGACCTGAGGTCTACCCATCTACCCCTAACCCTTTCATTATTTCTTGTCCATGTCAATGTGGGTTTCTAACAAAGGCTCAAACTAATTAAGACGTGTTTATTTACTTAATTTTTATTTGGGTGGCAACATACAGTAGTGTTCAGTGCTCAGTCATCATTCCTGGAGGGGGTTCAGTGAACCATATCGAGAGCCAATGATCAAAGCCAGGTAACCTGCATGCAAGACAAGCGTCCCATCTATTGCATTATCAGCTGGTTCCCTAATTAGGACATTTATTTACTTACTTATTGCTTTTTGGGTCACATCTGGCAATGCACAGGGGTTACTCCTGGCTCTGCATTCAGGAATTACCCTTGGCGGTGCTGGGGGACCATATGGGATGCTGGGAGTCGAACTTGGGTCAGGTGCGTGCAAGGCAAATGCCCTACCCACTGTGCTTTCACTCCAGCCCCCCTAACTAGGACATTTAAACCAAAAAGTTTAAATAGCTAAAGATCTAACATAATTCAAAGCAGTGTTTTCAAAACTATATGTCAAAGTAGGAATATATATGTATATACATTATATATACATATATGTAGGAATATATATATGCATTATATATGTACACCATACATATATATATATGTATTAGGGGGTCACACCTAGTTGTGCTCAGATTTTTTTTTTTGCTTTTTGTGTCACACCTGGAGATGCTCAGGGGTTCCTCCTGGCTCTGCACTCAGGAATTACTGCTGGCAGTGCTCGGGGGACCATATGGGATGCTGGGAATCGAACCAGGGTCAACCGCATGCAAGGCAAACGCCCTATCTGCTGTGCTATTGCTCCAGCCCCAGCATTTGAGTATTTACCACAATTTGCTAATGAGGAAACAGAAGTTGAGGTACCAAATCTTTTGTAATACTTTTAAAGGGTAAGAAATATTGAATAAGGGGGCCAGAGCAATAGTACAGCAGATAGGGTGTTTGTCTTGCATGAGGCCAATCTGAATGTGGTCTCCAGCATCCCATAGGGTCTCCCAAGCACCACCTGAGTGATTGCTGAGTGCAGAATCAGGAGTAACCCTTGAGAATTTCTGGATGACCCAGAGAGAGAGAGAGAGAGAGAGAGAGAAGAAGAAGAAGAAGAAGAAGAAGAAGAAGAAGAAGAAGAAGAAGAAGAAGAAGAAGAAGAAGAAGAAGAAGAAGAAGAAGAAGAAGAAGAAGAAGAAGAAGAAGAAGAAGAAGAAGAAGAAGAAGAAGAAGAAGAAGAAGAAGAAGAAGAAGAAGAAGAAGAAGAAGAAGAAGAAGAAGAAGAAGAAGAAGAAGAAGGGAGGGAGGGAGGGAAGGAGAGAGAGAGAAATGTTGAACATAGAGCTGGTAGAAGTCAGAGATATTTCTTCTTCTTTTTTTTGCTATTTTTTTGGGGTCACATCCAGTGATGCTCAGGAGTTACTCCTGACTTTGCACTCAGGAATCACTCCTGGCGGTGCCAGGGGACCATATGGGATGCTGGGAATTGAACCCAGGTTGGCCTCAGGCAAGGCAAATGCCCTACCTGCTGTGCTATTGCTCCAGCTCCCAGAGATATTTCTAATGGACAGCCACAGCCTTCCTCAATATGCTGGAACAGGAGGAGAGACATGGCTGAACTCTCTCTGAATGCTCATTTGAGTCTGGAGCTTTTTGATAGACAAGGCAAACACAGAATTGCATAGAGCTCATTGTCTGATGAAAGCAAGCACATACATTTATCTGAACAAACTTCCTTCCAGCATTGGATCCCAGAACACTGAGTCTGGACTGTATGTAATAAAGGGAACTGTTTCATCTGTGGTTTCTACAGAAAACAATGATAATTCTGTCTACAGCCCACTTGCTGTCCCTGATATCTACCCTACCCCTTCCTCTTTAATGCCATACCCCTTTTGTTTTCAACTATACAACTGGCCACCAGGAATGAAGACTGTTCATGGAGGCTTCTGGGAAGGTGTTTGCATACTAAATGGTGCTGAGGGAGGGCAGGTGAGAATAGCATAACTTCCTGGAAGAGTTCTTAAAGTGAAGTGGACTGTATTTGTTCTCTACTGCTACACCCCACAGTTGAGTGCATGGGATAACAGGAATTAATGTATCCCAGTTTCTGAGGTCAAAAGCCCTTTTGGGATTCAATAAGTTCTTCTAGGTGGGAATTGAGCTGTGGGCCAGAGGGGGGCATACCCTGGAAAGATTCTGTGTTGTGGCAGAATCCAGGTCCAGTATTTATAGGGCTGAGTCCTTTAACCCCTAGAGGCCTCTTTCCAGTCCTTGTAACAGGTTCCCCACATCCCAGGGCCAGCTTGGCGCAACTCTATCCTCTCTCACTTGGAAACTCTCTCCTTCAGTTATGTCTCTTGGATTCCAGCCAGAGAGTGGTTTAGGTTTTAAAGGTTTGTGGGTTTAGATTGCCCCCCCGCTGCATGTTTCAGGATAATATCCTGATTCTCTTCTTCCCAGCCTGATTTCATGAAACCCCCTTTGTTATATATGATTGCAGAGTTGAGTCTTTTAGGAACTATATGTTTAAGGGAGCAAGAAGTCTCAGCAAGAAGTCTTCCTGCCTCCCCCCAAAAAAAGGGGCTGGAGTGATAGCACAGTGGGTAGGGTTTGCCTTGCACGAGGCTGACCCGGGTTCGATTGCCAGCATCCTGTATGGTCCCCTGAGCACCGCCAGGAGTAATTCCTGAGTGTATGAGCCAGGAGTAACCCCTGTGCATCGCCGGGTGTGACCCCCCAAAAAACAAGCAAAAAAAAAAGAAATCTTCCTGGCTTTTTCTCTCCAGCCACTTACAAAGTGGGAATCAGACTTGAGACGATGGGACTGTGACACTAGGAACACCATGTTGGGGCAGCAGGAAGGAAAATCAAAGTAACATTCTGGAACAACATTCTAGTTCTGAATAACCAGCCTTCAGATGTTCTGGCATGAGAGAAATCAACTTCACTTTCAATCACTGATATTGGAGTTTCTATTAGCCATAGCTAATCAACACAGTAACATAAAGAAAATGACTTATTAATGTGGACCTGAGACAATCCCCAAGTTTCGGAGGCCAAGGGACTCTTAAGTTCTACTTGTCTGTTTGTTTGCATGTGGTTTTTTGGACATACCTGGTGATGCTCAGGGCTTACTTCTGGCTCTGCGTTCAGGGATCACTCTTGGCAGGTTCAAGTGACAATAATGAGGTGCTGGGAATTGAACCTGGGTTGGACACATGCAAGACAAACAGCCTACCCACTATGTATACATAAGCTCTGCCCTTTAAACTCTACTTTCTGAAGGGTCTTTCTATCTTTGGTCATCAGACTTCCTGCATGAGTTAAAACAAGAGTGACTTCCACATAAAGCTGTTTGAATGTGGCATCAATACTTCTGAAACCAACCTTTTGCCTCTATGCCTTATCAGCCCCAGAGTATCTCTGTGGCTCAGATGCTCACTTGTGACAATCCGGGATAGGATAAACACCTGGCACCCCCAAAGGGTGAATCACATCCAGTTTGTGTCACTGTTATGGTTTGAGCTGGACGAATGAGGAAGCACTCAGCAACTGAAGAACGATATGCTATCTCAAGCCCTCACCCCCACCTACAATGTGCTTCTCAAACACATGATTTAACCTGCAGGAAGATCACATGAAACAGCTTGGTCCCTAAGTGATAGGTAGGAAGAAAGGCTTCAAGGGACATCTCAGAGTTACAGGCTCAGTATAATTTGCCCTCAGTTCAGAAGGGTAATAAAGAGTGGACTAAGAAGGAGAGGTTGAACCCTGCTGAGAAAACAGTACTTCTAATGTACACAATTGGTCAGAGATCCTTTTCTTTCTCATCTGGGGGCCAAAGAACATCTGAAATTTAGCTGGTGCTTTACCAAAGTCCATCTATTCGTGTCAGAGAAAGGCCAAGGAGATATCACCTCCTCTACTCTATTGCTGTTCTGTGTTGTTCTTGCAACACTAAATAAAAAGAAACTATGTCTCTATTGATTGCAATACACTCAATGGCATAATCACTTTATCAAAAAATTCTGGGAATTATTTAGCATATTTTATTGGCTTTCTAGAGCTACAAAAGTGGGACTCATTTCTTTCTTTTTTTTTTTGCTTTTTTTGGGTCACACCCGGCGATGCACAGGGGTCACTCCTGGCTCATGCACTCAGGAATTACTCCTGGCGGTGCTCGGGGGACCATATGGGATGCTGGGATTCGAACTCGGGTTGGCCGAGTGCAAGGCAAACGCCCTACCCGCTGTGCTATCACTCCAGCCCCAGGAACTCATTTCTTGTAATATATTGATTTCAAAATTCGATTCTCGGTATCTCCTATGGCCCCCTGTGCCCTGCCAGGAGTGATCCCTGAGTGCAGAGGTTGGAGTTAGCTCTAGGTGACTCAAAAACAATAAAAAACAAAAAAAAAACCCCAAAGTTTCATAGCATATTTAAATGGGAGAAATTATTTTTCATTCTTTGGAAATCAGATTAATTGGGAATTAAGGATAACAGAATTTATTAAAATGCTAGAAATCATAGCAGGGGCTGGAGCGATAGTACAGAGGGTAGGGCATTTGCCTCGCATGTGGCTGACTCAGGTTCAATCCCCAGTATCCCAAGCAATGCCAGGAGTAATTCTTGAGTGCAGGGCCAAGAGTAACACCTGAGAATCGCTGGGTGTGACCCACAAAAAGCAAAAAAAAACATAGCAAAAATTGGTTCTGGGGGGACATGCCTGCTGATGCTCAGGTCCTAGCTCTGTGTTCATGGGTGGTTGTGGAGCCATGAAGGGCCAGGGGCTGGAGAGACAGCACAACAGTACAGCACTTGCTTTGTATGCTGACCTGGATTTGATCCCGGCATCCCAAATGATAACCCTCTGTACCTCCAGGAGTAACTTCTGGTTGAAGAGCTAGGAGTAAGCCTGAGCATTGCTAGGTATGCCCCTTCATGAAAAAAAAAAAAGGCATCAAACAAACAAATACCAATCGAAGCTTAGGCTCTCCTCAGCCCACTGATCTGTCTCTCTGGCCCCATGAGATCATTTTAAATTCATATTCTTATCACAAGAAGTGAGAATTCAGTATATTCTATAAGATTGACAAGACTCTTGAAGGCAAGTGCCCTACCTGCTGCCTGGCCCTAAGTACAGTCTATATTTAAGAGTGCCACATGTATGTCCATAAGGACATACTTAAGAGAGATGAGGAAGCACTCAGCAACTGAAGAACCATATGCTAACATATGCTAACCATATGCAGGTTAGGGTGTCTTCACCCTTTAAGGCAACTTAGCTTGGAGTTGGGTTATAAAATATCACCTAAGACTAGAGCTCTGTGTGCTTTCAATCTCATGACATTTCATTTAGAGAGAAAAATGATTTCTTAAACTTTTTTCTTTAGTTCTGCGACTTATAATACTACTAAGGATCGTTTTCCAAGCACATAATTCCAGTACCACACTCCTACCCATTGTACCCAGCTCTCTCCTCCAAGGACCCAATGCCCCTCCCTTTTATCAATCCCCTGTCCCAACTCGGTTTTGTGGATCAGTTCTCTTCTGTTGTGTTGCCATTGACCCTTTGTTGTTTGTTCCCTTGCTGTGTACCTTTAGTCCCATATAGGAGAGCTTATTCTGTATCAATTCCTTTACTTCTCACTGACTTCACTCAGCATGTTACTTAAAAATCCCACCCATGTTGTGGCAAATCGCTTGATGTTGTTCTTAAAAGAAAAACATATTTAATTTAATGCAAAAAATAGTAATTTGGGGGTTTTATCATGCCCATTAATTTCACAAAAGATCAATATGACATAATATGGATACCTGACAAGCCATCACTAGATAGCACCAAAAGACCCACATCAGACACTTTTACTCCTGAACCAACTGGGAGTGGCCACTATTTGCAGACTTGACCCCCCTCCCCCACAGTGGCTATATATGCTCTGCCCAGGTTCTGCAGTCCACAGGGAACACACCCATGAAGGCTGGCTGCCGACATGCTAACTTTGCAGCAAGAACTTTCTGCTCCTTGCTGTCTGCCTCCTGTCTCTGATCCTCGTCAGTGTTATTGGGATCTCTAGTTAATCAGCTTCCTCTGACACAGACCTCCAGCACTGCTCCAGAGACCTGGGGACATGGCCATGGCCGGCGGAGGGAACATCACCAAGCCTCAGAGCACTGTAGGCAAATGAGTGAGTGACCCAGGTCATGAGATCTACAGAATGAAGGAAGATAAAGGACCTTAAAAATAAGAGTGGGACAGAGAGATAACAAGGCGGCGAGTGCTCTTGCCTTTTAAGAAGCCTACTTGCATTTGATACCAGGCACTGCACAGAACACCACCGCCCCCAGCCCCACCAGGAGTAATCCTAGAGCGCAGAGGGCAAGGAAGAGGGAACCGCGCACCCATGAGTGACTAAGTGAAACGCGCCCGCGCCCGGGACAGACGCAGGACACAGACAGCGACGGCCCAGCTCGAAGAGCCCCGCGGATTCCCCACACAGTCCCTCACCACGGGTGCAAGATTCCAGCACAGTTATGTGTTGTGTAGCTCCACATCTCTGGGCTTTACCGATGCAAGTGTGAGAGAAGAGCTAGGGGGCGGAAGTGCGGAATCCTGGGGCTAGCAGACCCAGCGCTGGCAGGAGCCCAGTGCCCCTCCTGCGTCCCAGGTCGGGTACCGGGAACTTTCCTCGGGGGTCTGCGGAGCGCGGGTCTGAACGGGCGGAACCGGGATTGGAGAGCGCGCTTGACCGCCCCCGGCCGCCAAGCAAGGATCACGCAGGCGCTTGGGAGTCGATCACTTGGTTGGCCCAGAGAGGCTCCCCAGGTGTGTCGGGCTTTTATTTTTGAGGAGCTCCCAAGAAATCTGTTTTTAGGGTGTCTTCCCCCTGGGCCCACATTCTCGCCACTACACGTGGCGAGTCTCACGTCGAACCCCGCGCGGGTGGCTGCACTAGGCCTGCGTTCACTGTTGGGCTCCCGTGGCTTGGAGGACCGAAAAGCGCGCGCGGCAACCCCCGGCGCCTGCCACTCCGAGGCCCTCTCGGCCCCTCGCCTCATCGGCGCTCTCCTGTCTCCCGGAAGGCCAGCCTCGACCGGCAGCGACGTTCGCCTCCTCCACCCGCCTCAGACGTTCAGACGCGACAGCATACGTGCCGACCAGGAGTGTGCAGTAACGCTGGTAAAGGCTGGTTTCATATTCGTTGTGAGTTCATCTTATAAACGAGGAAACGAAGAGTGGGGCTTGCTGTCCCCAAGTTCAGCCAGACGCTGTATGAACCCGGGACCTCGTCTGCGTCCGAACCACGAGTCCAGCTGGGCGACCGAGACGCGCACTCCGCAGACCAGAGACGGCAACTCGCATTGCAGCTGCCGACGCCTCTGTGAGTGACGAACCCCGGAACCCACACGATTGCCCGTGGTGGACAGGATGGACACTTGGAAACCTCCGTGGCCTCCGATATGTCTGGGGGCAACCTCCCACTGGGACAGATAGCAGGCTGCCAGAACCCCAAGGCCTGAGCAACCACGCTCAGAGAATCGTATGTGGACATATTTGGGGGTTGTGGGGGCTGTAGAGACAGTTCAGGCCTGGTAGGACACTTGCCTTGCACATAACCTACCCAGAGTTGATCCCTCCCCGCCCCCACCCCCACGCTGCATATGTTCCCTGGAGCACTGCAAGCAACAATCCCTAAGCACTGAACCAGGAGTAAGTCTTGAGAACCGAAGAATGCGTACCTCTTACCCCCACTCCCCAAAAGATTACTTTGCAGAGCCCCGCTTATAAGTGCCATTCAAACTAACATACATCACACTCACATATGTCAAAGGAGAGTTCAAGAGTTCCCCCCCACACACACAGCACATCTAGGATGGTCTCTGAATTGATGATGTCGTAAATAGCAGCTAATATTTGCTGAAGGACAACTATTTCCTAGAAACCTGAATTAAATGCTTCTGGTGGGGGGCATTTTCTGGGCCACACCCAGTGGTTCTCAGGGGCTATTCCTCAGCACTATTTTTGTGGGGTTATGCCAGGTGGTTCCCCAAATTGCACCCTTCCCCCCACATACAAAACATGAAATCTTGACCCCTGAAATAAATGCTCCTGCCTCCAAATAAAGTTTTCCCTTTATTCTTTGGTTTAAACTTCACACTCCAGAGGGAGAGGTAGCACAGGGTTAAGATGCATGCCTTAGACCCTCGCAGCAAACATCAGGATTCCAGGCCAAAAATTGCTGAGAGGTTCCCTCAGACCTCCTTAGCATCAGTTGGAAGACTCACATTCCCCATGCCCCACAAAAAAAATTTAAAACACTCTCACAAGTCAAGTAGGATGCCCCCCAAATTTAGAGGTGAAGAGACTGAGTCACAGAGAATTAAAGATACTGTGTGAAATAATGAATGAGTATTGGAAACTTCTGGGGGGGGGGTGACCCAGATCTGTTAGAGGCTAGAGGCAGAAGCCTCTGGTGCTAAGTAGACTCAGGAGAAGGTTCTGCCCACCTGTCCATCAACTTTCAATTTCCAGAAGAGTCAAAACTCCGTTTCTCACTAAAAGAAAAAAAAAGAAAGGAAAAGAAAACAAAAGAAAAGAAAAGAAAAGAAAAGAAAAGAAAAGAAAAGAAAAGAAAAAGAACTAAACTGCAAACTAGCAACAACACAGAACCAGCCTCAAGCTTTGCAAAAAGAGAGTAAGAGCAGCCAGTCCTGGGAGTGAGCAGGTGGCCCTGGGGATAGGCACTGGCAGGCTGGGGGGTGGGGTGTGTGTGTGTGTGGAGGGGGGGTAAGGCTGTGCCTCTGTCAGGCTCCTGGCAGCCTTGAGGATGGAAACTCACTAATATAGGACTCATTCATCCCCAGCACAGCACTGAGTCTTTGCTTAGAGTCCTGGGGAAATGGTTCCACCTTTCCCAGCCTGCATTTGATGAGGACTGAGGTGAGGGCAGTGGGGAACCATGGCAGAAGGTTTCCCTGCCAGCACACTGCATTTTCTTGCTCTGCCCATCCACACTCAAGGTGGCATTCCTAATGCCCTGCCTCTAAAATTCATCTCAAATACACTGTTAAAACAATGTCTCAAGGAGAAGGGGAGTGACTGATGCAAAGAGCTGAAGGACAGGCATTGAATGTCTGAGCTTCAGTCTGAGGAATTAGCCCATCTCTGGCTCCCACTCCTCTGTACATGGTTTACCCCACCATCCACTTTTTTTTTCCTGCTTTTTTCACTAGGCTGGAGCAATAGTGCGGCGGGTAGGGCATTCACCTTGCCTGTGGCCGACCTGGGTTCGATTCCTTTGCCCCTCTCGGAGAGCCTGGCAAGCTACCGAGAGTATCTTGCCCACACGACGGAGCCTGGCAAGATTCCCGTGGAGTATTCAATATGCCAAAAACAGTAACAAGTCTCACAATGGAGACGTTACTGGTGCCCGCTTGAGCAAACCGATAAGCAATAGAATGACAGTGACAGTGACAGTGCTTCTTTCCCTGCCATATCTGGTGGTGCTCAGGGCTTGCTCCTGGCTCTGCACTCAAGAATCACTCCTGAGGTGCCTGGGGGACTGTTTGGAATGCCCACAAGGCAAACACCTACTATTTCATTCTGGCCCCAGGTGCTTCTTAATTAAGGGTTCTTCCTAGTCAGCAACAATTTTTTATAAGTTGTTTTCATTTTTTAAATGAAATAAATGAAGGGGCTGGTGAAAGAGAGTACAGGGGTTAAGGAATTTGTTTTGCACGTGAACTATCCGGATTCCATCCCCATTACCACATATGGTCTGCGATATTTGAGTGGAGAGCTAGGAATAAGCACTGAACACCAGCAGGTATGGTTTACTTCCCATACAATCAAACAACGCCCCCCTCCCCAACAAGAAGTATCTAAATGAAATCAGAGTCAGACCTGGTGCAGTGATGGAGCTTGTGTGTGTGAAGCCCTGAGCTCGCTCCCCCAGCACCGCAGTCCCAGGACTATTTCGGGGAATAATCCTCCAGCTGGGAGTAACTCTTGAGCACAGCCGAATGTGACTCTCAAACCAAATAAATAAATATATGTTTGAAAAATAAAATGAAACAAAACAATTACACCACAAGGAAAGTTTGGTAGGAAGTGGGAATCCGTTTTCATCTCTTTGCTTGTCATCCGTGTTTATTCAGTGTTTCTTGAACACAGTTACCTGAACACAGGCCCAGACCCCGAACCAAGATGACTTTGTCTAGAACCTCTAGGTAATTTGAAAACTTTAAATAGGAAGAACCGGCTCTCCAAACTTTCCGGGCCACCTAAATGTTTTCAAAGACGCGGACGTTTCCAAAGACGCAGAGCTGGTGCAACCCCCTTGCTCGCCTCCCTCTGGGTCCCGCCCGCAAAGCCCCCGACATCTTCAGGTTAGATATGGCGATGGCGATGGTTCGGGAACATTGTTTCCTCCCGCAACCCTGCGTTCCCACGCCCCTCTCCTCTCGCCTTGCCGGTTCGCAGGAGCAAGGGGTACAGGTAGGTACCTGGATCTTTTACCTCTGTTATTTCCGCACTGTCCATAGACCCCAGCCCTGCTACTGTCCGGACTCCTTTACGAGATGTTCTCGGCTTCTCCGGGGGAACCGGTGCGGGTTTGAGCTGCTCGAACAGGTTTTTTAGAAGGAAGGGGCGCCAGGATCTTTCTGTTCTACCGGCCGAATTGCGCTGACTCTTTGAAACCTCAGGGATCTCCTCTCGACGGATCATTTGTAAATGGGATAAACAGCGGAGGAGCGGGGTGGCTCTCTCCTCGTGCTGATGGAGCCTCCTGCCGTCCTGCTGTGGGGCTGACCACTATGGGCAGCCTTCTAATCCGCATCGCTCCCGTTGCCTAAGGCTGCGCTAAAGACGCCCACGGTTCTGGAGCACAGCGACGCGCACAGCGCCTCCAATCCCACCGCGGCTCCCTAAAAGCCCCGCATAAGACAAGGGAAAACGAACAAAGAAGCAAAACACAGAACCCCCAAGGCGTCTCTTTCTGCAGGATCTGCCCGTGACTCCCCACGGCTCCCCGACTGGCTCGGGAGAACCGGCAGCTCTCGGTCCCGTCAAACCTGCAGGCCGCTAGTCCAAACCCAGTGTCCTAGACCCGCTGGCCCCGGCCCACCAGCGGTCGGGGCTGACGAGCAGGGAGGCATCCCCCTCTCTCACCGCGGTTCCTGCGGCCGCAGGGGCGCCACGCTGGACGGCTGAGGCGATGCGCTCAGCCCGGGCGGCAGGCGACCCTCGTGTGCTGCGGCGGGGACAGCGGGCGGCAGCGCCCCGCCGGGGGGCGGCGGGGGCGGCAGTGCCAACAGCTCGTCCCCCGACGTCACCGCGCAGTCCTGCTCGGGCTCCGCGTTCCCGGCGCCGCCCGCCGCGCCCCCGCAGCCGCGCTTCTTGTCCTCCTCCTTTTTCCACTTCATGCGGCGGTTCTGGAACCAGATCTTGATGTGCCTCTCTGTCAAGTTCAGCATGACGGCCAGCTCCACGCGGCGCGGCCGCGAGATGTACTTGTTGAAGAGGAATTCCTTCTCCAGCTCCAGCAGCTGCGCGCGCGTGTAGGCCGTGCGGGTGCGCTTGTTCTCCTCGGGTTCCGCGTAGGCGCCGCCTGCGGGCGACACAGCGGGTGAATGTGGTCCTTCGACCCCGGGTATCCTCAGCCCTGCCCTGCCCCTGTGCCCCCACCTTTCAGCCCACACCCTAGCAGAGCCCACGGACCCCAGCTCCTCCCCCGGCCTTTCCCTAGGAAATGGGCGTCGGGACCGGGGAAGCGCTGCTCAGCACCCCACTCTACCAGTGCCGAGTTCTTTGCTTTCTTTTCTTTTCCGCGGTGTGGAGCATTGAGCCCTCAAAGCACGGGCTCCGAAGCCAGAGCCAACAGCCCCCAAGAACAGTCCTTGAGTGAGTTCAAGTAACCGGTGTTTGGGTTGGAGCCACTTAGAACCCACCGCGCCATTCATACCTACACGACTGGATTCTGCCTTTGAAAAGTGCTTTTGACACAAGACTTGAAAAACACAATACAACACAACCCCATCGTTTTTGAAGATGTGCCACAGTAAGAAATAGATCTCAGACCACTATCCAAGCCATGCACTGATGTATAACCCACAGCAAATTTACAGATTGGCACTAGATGCGGTCTAGTTTTTCCCATTGTTTACTATTTCATTAAAAAAATTCCCTGGATTAAATTTCAAAAAGATATTTTACTGGATTGAGATCCAGTAAATTCATTTTATCGCTGAATAATGGGTGAAGTAGAGATTTGAAAAAATATCACATTGAATGAATCAAAACCAGAGCTTATGGCATCTACTGTTATGTCTGGCCTAAATTATTTTAGTTTTTGCAATCAATTCCAACTCAAAGGCTGGCTGTCCTTTGAACTGTCCTTTCAATGTCTACAATAGCCCCTTACCTCTGAGCAGATCCTGCCCTAAGATGAGAAGGGAAATGAATTGGGCCTATCCTCACAGATCCTGTCTTCCTGGGAGCAAAATGTGGGATAAAAATAAAAGGTGGCCAGGCCTCCTGAGCCATAACTGTGGAGCGGGAGCTCAGGAAAGAAATGAGTGGTAATGGCATCAAGGGCTCAGGGTTCCCAGCTGCAAGCCCAGGTCCCAGGAAACAACACATTAGCAAGCACGGTTTGTGCTGGCTAGTGGAGATCATTCCATTTCTGTGTGATAAATGTACTGGCTCTGCCTGGGCCACATAGCCGGGAGAGAACATGGCCAGGTTGGGGGAAAGTGAACTGTCTTAGCACCAGCGTACAGAATTTCCCCTGGACTGGAGCTAAGCCTTAAGCCTTAGGACTCAAAAGCTTAGTGCTTTGGTAGGGGCTCAGAAAGAGTGTGTGTGTGTGTGTGTGTGTGTGTGTGTGTGTGTGTGTGTAGGGGGTGGGTATAGTTAACTGCCTGATAGAGACCACCCGGGTTTCCTCAAGGTGAAAAGAAAGCACCCAAAGGCTCAGATTAGAAGGCCTTACCAGGGCCTTCTTCAGACCTTACACGGGGAGGCTTAAGTAAAGGAACACTTTATTCTACTTATTACTCTTTGGGAGGTTACAGCTAGTAGTAGTGCTCAGGGTCTACACCAGGTTCTGTGTTTGGGGGTTCTTCCTGGCAGTGCTGGGGAGGGGGGGGAGACTATGCCTGGACCTCCAGCTGCAAGGCCTGCCTTTCAGCTCCTTGAGCTCTCTTGTGAGGCCTAAAGAACAGTTTTAAAGAACACTTTTAAAGTTTTAAAATCAGGGCCTCAGGCGCTGTTCCGCTGGTTACCGTGCCCTACTTGGGAGATGCAGGTGCCCAGATGGAGCTTTGGGAGAAGCTGTTGGTGGCATTTGGGGAAGACTTTCTGGGTGCTGGGCGTAAAGTTTAGGGTTAGCTGATCAGTGAGGCTCTACCATCAGCATTCCCATTGCTAAAGGAAATGGGAGTTCTTCCCCAGGGGCGGGAACCCCACCAGGAGCTGGCCGGAAGTTTTCCAGCTCCTGAAGTTCGGCTGGATCGAAAGTTTTCCGGAGAGAGATGCTGGGGGTTGTGCGCAAGCGGCAGGAACCGGCGGGTGACCGAGCGGCGGGCCACAGGGCCCGATTCCCGCTTTCCCAGCGTCCAGCGCTGCCCAGCAAAGCCCCACTTTTCTTTCTGGCTCCTTCAGTCCGCGGGGGTGCAGGCCCCACCTGAGCAAGTGAGTGTGTGTTAGGGTTCGGAACTGCGGCATAGAGGAGTGACTCCAGCTCAGAACGCCCTTTTCCAGGACACCTTTCGCGCCTCTTTACCCGCAAGGAAACCGGGGTCCCAGGGAACCCGGAAAACCTCCGTACACTCCTGGCGCGCTACAAGAAGGGGGCCTTGGAGGAAAAGCGGCTCTGGGCGGTAATGTCTACTGAGCGTCCCACTCCCCAGCCCTTAATAGGGGGGCACAGCCTCTCACACCCCCAGGTGCCCGCATTTCCCGAAACTACCGCGCGTTTGCCAGAGCAGGCCGCAGGACTGGTTTAACCTCCCCCTCACCAAGAGCCAACCGCTGGGAGTAGATGTGGGAGGTTACAGCCTCTTTTGCCCCCGCACCCTGTTACCGAGGTCTGGAGGTCTCACAGGCAACTGGAACACCACAGTGAGCCGGAGAGAAGAGAAGAGCTTGGGCACCCTGGACACCCACTTCCCAAGTCAGGCGCCCCTGCCCAGCTCCAGCAGGCCGGCGGGCCAGCGCGAGGACCCGGGATGCGAGTGGTGGTGGGGCGCCAGGATCCCAGGGGGACACCGCGACAGCCTCGTCCTGCTGCTCACGGCTGGTAGCTGGCCGGAAAGAGCAGCCTAGTGTTTGCAGTGCAGGTGTGACCCGTGGAGCAGCGCACGGAAGCGATAAAGGCAGATCGGGGCTGCAGCCCAAGCCCCGGCGGAACTCCGGAAGGGAAGGGTTTTTGGGGGTGGGGTGAGGTTTGAGGGGCGCCTCCTCCGAGCTGCAAGGCCCACCTTCATTTTCACGGCAGCACAGCGCCTCGGGCTGTGGGGAGCCGGGTACTCGCCTCTTGCGCTGCGGTGCAGCGAGACCCTCATAGAACTCTTTTCTTGGGAAGCCAGTACGCCCCTTCCCCCACTTCGAACTTTTTGGTGGGGACCAAAGCAATTCAGATTACAGACGACTCCCCTGAAGGCCTTGCTCCGGGGTCCCCCCTCGCCCGCTGGACACCTTGGTTCACGGAGGTTCTCCCCCTCTTTCTCTGTTTTGCTGCATCTCTCCAGCGCCCCAGACTCGGCTAGCTCGTCTGGAGGGAAACCGAGCCGGCGGATTCAGAGCAAAAGGTGGCGCGGATTAGAGGCATCCCCTAAGACGGGCAGCGCCCGGGGTCCTAGGCTCGCCAACCCTCCGCTGCTCCTCCGTCCCCGGCTCCGACCCTGGATTCCGGCGTCAGCACCCGGGGGCTCGGCCTGTTCTCTCCGGGAAAGCCGCGGCCGGCGTACGCTCCCGCCATCCCGGGAAGGAAGAGGTTGGACGGCCGCAGGAGCGCAGCGCAACGCCAACACCACTTTAACGTGCAGTGGAAACGTATAGCCGTGCCCGATGGCCTGGCCGGCTCTCGGGATGCACCTTATACTCCCCCGGGACTTGTTCGTGGAGTCGGGGAACGCTAACCGAGAGAGGGTCCTCGCAGGTAAGGGCAGGAGCGGGTGAGGACCAAGGCGTCCGGGAGCCAGGCTTACCTGCCCACTGGCCTTTCCAGGCGTGAGCCTTGGTAGACTTCATCCACGGGAAAGGCAGCTGCACGCGACTCTGTTCCTCCAGGGCGACTGGCTCGACTCCATCCGGGAAGGGCACGGCGGGCGGGTGTTGGAGCGCGAGCTGAGCCGGGAGGTGATGGTGGAGGTGAGCCAGCGCTGGGTCATCGGCGAGCGGGGGTACCTCGTACGGGGAGATGTCCGGGGGGCTGCCCTGCTCCAGAGCGCCCAGGGCGCCGGGGAACTGGGGCGGCGGCGGCGGGGGCTGGCGGCCCATGTACAGGCACGCCGGGGGGCTGGCGCTGAACTCAGGCGCGGGGCCCCGCTGGAAGGCGCACGGGTCCTTGTAAAGCTGCGTGGTCGCGTAGTACTGCTCATCGCCGTTCATGGCTGCGGGCGGGCTCGGGTGCCGCCTTTAGGCAGCCGGAGCCGGGGACTTGGAGCGGTGCGGCGCTGCGGCTCCCCGCGCCGGCTTCGCTCGCTCCCTTTGACAGCTCCGCACTGCTCTCGAGCGCGCACCCTGGTCGGCGGGGACTGGCGGGCAGGCCGCTGCGCCATAGGCCCCGCGGTGCCCCACGTGGCTCCTCCTGGGGCCTTTATTGGCCTGGCTGGCTGACTTAAGCAAGGCCCAGGTATCCAGGATCGCCTGCATTGGTTTCAAATCTCTCCGCTGAGTTCACTGCACACTTCTATGTGCAGCTGGCAGAGAGGTGAACATGATACTATAGAACACCACTTACGTGTAGGAACATTTTCATCGCTCTTTAGCTAAAAAGCTTTTTTGAGGGCCGGAGAGACAGTACAGCTGGTAGGGTGCTTGCTTTGCACGTGGCCCACCCAGGTTCCGTCTCGGCATCCCATATGGTCCCCCAAGCATTGCTATGAGCAATTCCGCAGAGCAGAGTCAGGAGTAACCTTCTGAACATCGCTGGGTGTTGAAAAACAAAACCATTTTTTTAAAAAGGCGAAACTGGTGATATTCAGGGCTACTTCCAGCTCTGTGTTATGGTTGTGTGTCTTGGTTGTGTGTCTTGGCACGCTTGGAAAACCCTCTGGTGATGGGCTCGAACCTGGGGTCTCCTGCTTGTAAGGCATACTGCTTTTGGATGCCCTTTAAACATCTCTCCAAGCCCTTTCATTGTGCTTTGCTTTTTAAAAATTATTTTTTAAATCAAATCACCGTGAGGTACACTGTTACAAAGTTGTTCATGATTGGGTCATTGCACTTTAAAAAGATGTTTTCCTTATATGTTTGATAAAGCACAAAATTGGCTTAATTTGTTACACATGTTGAGGGTGTGTTAACTATAAAGAATATGGTCCCCAAAGGTTTGGGAGGGTCACACCTCTGCAGACTAGAAGTAGTTAGATCTATTTTCTTTATGAGATCTGTTGGCTCTCCGTCATATGTAAAGCTGCACAGTGATCCTTTTATGGCTTTCTGAAAAGCAAGCAATGACTTTGGAAGTATGTTCCCCAGGCGGTTTAAGAGTGGAAGCATTTAATTTAATGTATCATATAGTTCAGGTAATGTATTTATAACAGTATTGACATTTATGATCTTGGTGTATACAGTTTCCACATCTGAAGAGCATTCCTTTTCATCTGGAAAGGTTGAGGCTCATTTGGCCAACTCAGAAAATAGTTTTTTTGTGCATGTGGGGTGATGGTGGTGGTAGTAGTAGTAGATAAGTCCTAGTGTTCTGGGGACCTGGGTAGTTGGCACGGGTTTTCCAGATCCTGAATGGCCCTTGGGAAATACTGAGATGCTACTGTAGTTCTTCAGCTGCAGTACTACTGCACCCAGCCAGGCTGGAGAGAGTTCAGAGAGCTTAGCAAAGAAATAAAAGCATCTATTAGTTCTATAACTTCTGGGTCTTCTGATTCATGAGTTTCAAAGAACCCTCCCTTTCCAGCAACAAGGTGCTAATGACCAACTATAGGTCCTAGCCAGAGCCACACTGCTAATCCAGGGCATCCTAGACCATCTGAATAGGTTCTGGCCAAACCACCGCCACAAGTGGCTAAGAAAACTGGACATTTTGCAGAAAAGCCTCCACAAAAGAGAGCGAGAGTCCCAAAGCACAGCTTTAGAAAAATTACTGCTTTTTTACTTTGCTGCAGTGCCAACGTCTGTGAATTTAAATAGTCTTCTGGTGGGAAGAGCCACGTCTTAAATAGCTTGCGGTGAGCGCACTAGTCTGAAATACCTTCATTTTTCATTAAAAAACAAAACAAAGTCAGCTGGTAATCTCTCTGCAAACCCCTTGCCTTGTGAGATGCTGGCGCCGACTTCACACTTGCGTGTCGAGGAGTCCCGGGGCTCGACGCGGACTGAAATGCGGGGCGCTTACCGACGGTGTGGTGGTGGTGGTGGTGGTGGTGGTGGTGGTGTGTTACCGTTGGAGGCGACTTTAGGGCTCAGAGCTGCTCAGAGGCTCAGGAAGAAGAGGCCTTGCCAACCCTACGTCCGCGTTGGTGAGCCCATTGTTGGCGTGGCCGCGGACCGGTGCTCGCTATCACGGGCCGCGAGTGACCGCATCGATCGGAGGGCGGCTGGGTCGCGGCGTGTTGACCCTCGGAGATAATCTGCCTAGTCTCCGGGGTTGGCTTGGCTACGCTGTTATGAGCGGGCTGCAAGCTCCGCTTGGGACAAAGCTCCACCACCATCCCCCACCCCCATCGCTGTGCTTCTCCCTTTCCCTCTATGTCTCTGGACACCCCCGCAATCCCATTTCAACCTCCAGGTCCGGTCCGCCGCAGCCTCTTCCCGCTCCTCGCCTCGCCCGCCACTTCCCCGGACCCAGAGTGTTTACTTTGCTCTTCTCGTCTAATTGCACATTTGTAAGCGGGTCTCCATTTCGATGCTTCATTTGCTCGCACTTAATATTTTTGCTCAGACCTGCAGAAAGGGAAAGAGGCGCTCAGCAGAAAGGCAATGCGCCCACCGCGCCGGTTGCAGGAAAACGGGGGGGGGGGGGGGGGGCTCTGCGGGAACAGAACTAGGGCGGGGGTGCTGAAGGTGTTCTTGGGAGGCTGGTTCCCACTTTGGCAATTAGCATTTTCTGCAGCTGCTACCTAAAGAAGTGACCTAGAACACCAAGATCAATAAGCTGTTGCTGTTTTTGTTATTTATTATTATTATAGCTTACTGGGTTTTTGGTCTGACTGACATGAAGTTATGGGTTTTTGGGTTGAAGGCAGGCCCGTCAGTCCAGCAACCTCACGGATTGTATTTCTCCTGCCCCACCAGTTCCTGCTGTCATAAATGCGCCAAGTCCATTACAGGTGAAATGCGTTTCCGCTCGAATCCCCGCTGACGCTGACGCCTGAGCCGCTCTCGCCTCCCACAGGCCCCGGAGCGATACCAAGCCATTAGGCGAGCGCCTTCCCGAGCCATTTAACAGCAGCTCTTATGGATAAACAAACAAAAAAGGCTGTAAACCAATTATAGTGTGGACAGTGAAAAAGTCGTTTATTAGCAGGACGTCCTGATAGCCCACGCTGATATTGGCGGTCCTCGCCTGCCCTCTCTCCTGCTCCCTTCCAGAGACGTGCTGGGCACCCTGGGGAGGACCAGACCTGCTTACGGAAAGTGGCCAGGTTTCACAAGGGCTGGTCAGGCTTCACCAACCAGGCCAAGGGCTAACCTGCTCTAAGTAATTGTATCTCATTGAAAAGTTAAAAGAGAGAACTCAAGACCTGTCCATGTTAAATCGGTACAGATTTACCACATTGAGGCATACTCATTTAAAAAATTTATCTAATTTAAATGTTTTTAATTTTAGGCATGTGGTCTACAATACTGTTCATGATAGGGTTTCATGCTTCACACATTCCCACCACACTTCCATTAGTGTCCACTTCCCTCTACCATTGTCCAGGGGTCTCCTGGACATCTTAATCCCTCCCTTCCTTCCCCGTCAGTCAGTTTCCTCCTAAAGATCACTTCTCAGTTTCTGTTGCCTTTGGGTATTTATTATTCACGGGCTTTGTTTCTTTCTATGTCACATATGAGAGCCATCGTACTGCATCTATCCCTCTCCTTCTGACTAATTTCACTCAGCATGGTACTCTCCAGACCTATCCATGACGCAGCAAGTGAGTGATTTAATCTATTCTTGAAACCAAGTAGTATTCCGCTGCGTACATGTACCATAGTTTCTTTACTCATTTGTTTTTGGGCACTCGGGTTACTTCCAGATTTTGGCTACTGTGAAAGTGCTTCAATGAACATAAGCATGGAAATGTCTTTTCTAAACAGAGTTTTTGGACCTTCGGGTAGATGCTGAGAAGTAGAATTGCTGGGTCTTATGGAAGCTAGATTCTCAGTTTTTTTGGAAAGTGTTCACATTGCTTTCCAAGAGGGCTGGGCTAGTCAGCATTTCCCACTGAATGAGAATCCACTCATCTTAAAAAATAAAATAAAATAAAACAAAATAAAAGCTTGCCATTTAAATACAAAGTAAACACTGAATTGAAAACCTAGAGCAAACTATGTGAAGTACGTAATGAGAAATTCCCCTCCATCCCTGCATCTGAACCTTTCCTTCTGTTTGCAACCAGGGTGTGAGAGGGGTGGTTTTTATGGAGGGGTATGCTCAAAAGGGGGGGGGTCACTTCTGGTGGTGCTCAGGGATTACCACTGGCTCTGCTTTCAGGGATCACTCTTAGTGGAGTTGGAGGGACCCTGCACAGTGTTTTGGATCAAATCTGGGCCAGGTGTGTACAAGGCAAGTGCTTTCCTCACTCTGCTGTTTCTCTGCCCGTTCCCCCCCCCGACCCCCCGCCAAGTACATCTTTTTTTCACATCTTGTTGTGTGAAAAAAAGATGTCACCCATCCATTCTGGGTTCAGTCTGCTCTATAGTACATCCTTTAGAAATCCCATCTTTCCTCCTCATCTTAGTTTCAGAGCACCAGTTTCTTTCCTTTTCTTTCTTCTTATTTACTTATTTTTTTAAATTGAATCACCATGAGATACAGTTACAGACTTACAAACTTTCATGATTACATTTCAGTCATATAATGATTGAGTACCAATCCGTCCACCAGTGCCCATTCTCCACACCAATGTTCCCAGTATCCCTCCCTCCACCCCCACCCCTTTTCATCTTTTGCCTCTGTGGCAGGCACATTCCCCCTTACTCTCTTTCTCTTTTTGGGTGTTATGGTTTGCAATACAGGTACTAAGAGGCCGTCATGTTCGGTCTATAGTCTACTTTCAACACAGACCTTCCATCCCAAATGATCCCTCCCACCATCATTTACTTAGTGGTCCCTTCTCTATCCCAGCTGCCTTTTCCCCCAGTATGTAAGTAAGGCCGGCTTCCAAGCTGTGGTGGAGCACCAGTTTCTTGCTGTCATTGAAATTCTTTTTTTTGGTGGGGGGAGCCTTCCTCTCTTTCCCCCTTTCATATGACTATGCCTTTGTTCTCCTGGGTCAGGGCCCAAAGAAGACTTGACCCCTACTTCCCTGGTAGCTCCAGCCTCCTTCCTGAGTCATCCTATTTCTCATGTGAATTACTTACGGGGAGCATGAGCATTTTAACTAGTATTTATTGATCAAGTGCCTATCTAGGCTGGATTATGTGCTTATCTGCAATCTCTTTGAATGACCAAAACTCCTCAGTGGTAGAAATGTTTTGGCTATGGAGCTGGAGCAATAGTACAACGGGTAGGACACTTGCCTTAACCGTGGCCAACCGGGTTTCAATCTATTCTAGGGTTCAATCCCTAGAATCTAATATTGTCCCTCAATATTAGAGGCCACAGTCAGGAGTGGCCTCTGAGTTCTGAACCAGAAGTAAGCTCTGAGTATTGCTGGGAGTAGTCCCAAAACAAAAAAAGAAACAAACAATAAAAGAGAGCTCCTAGCAGCTGCCTCCCTCTTCTACATCTGCCTCTGCTCTGCTCTTATATATGTCCTTGAGCAAGTTCTGTAACTCCACTCAACCTTCCTGTAATGATCTGTAGCATAGAAATAATAGAAACTGTCTGAACAAATAGAACCATCTCACGGAGGAGAATAACTATAAGCACATGGCTATTCTATATGATTTCAAGTTTTTTACCTCTGTTAATCCTCACAAAACCAATCCCATCAGGTATTGCCATTATCCCCTGCAGGAAACATAGGCATAGTAACATAAAAAATTTATGTTACTTGCCTAAAATCACATAGCTTATAGGCAAATGAGCCTGCATCTAAACTGAGATTGTATGTCTTAAGAATCCGTTCTTCCAGCTGGAACACTGAATTAGCTTGCTATATAGTAAGGACTCAAGAATTATTTTGGTGTTTTTTTTTTAATTGGGTGAGTGTTGTAATACCCAATGGTGCTCAAGGATTATTCCTGGCCTATAGACCATATAGGATGCTAGAGATTGAACTTGGGTTAGTTATCTGCAAATCAAGTGCCCTTGTATTGCTTTTGTGAGGCAAAATATCTAATGTTTTGACCTTTGGGATTACTCAGTTAGCAACTATCTCTTCCTTTCTCTTCTATTATTGCCTTGAATGCACCCATAAGCACTTAACTATTAGTTATTGCTGCATTCAAAAGAATTGCTGAACAATTTATTGCTGTAAGCCCATGTCTGGGGATAAGCCCGGATAGCAGAGCCTGGGAAAATACATGCCATAGACAGTGGGAAGAAGCACTAGCTAGACATGTGCCTGTGTTTTAGGGAAATATGTCCGAGTGGGGGTGAGTGCTTAAAAAGGGTAGGTGAGGTGGTGGGCACCAGCTCCAGTCAGCATTTCATACACAAAGATCAACAGTATGGGAGATTTCCCTTTTCTACATCTGGAAAACCTGAAAGACTAGAAGTGTTGAGCTAATTGCAGCCAAGCAAGGCCTTGGCTTTGTCAGTGCTGCAGCCTGGCACTCGAGTCCCATGGCATGAAATCATTCCCTCTGCATTTCCCATGGTTCTTCCATTTTTAGGTTGGAGATAAAGTTATTCTTACAAACTCAGCAAACACGCCAAGTCCCAGAGAGAAAGGAATGATTTTAGTGTGTGGACTGGAGCTGAACTGGAATCTGGATGCCTTTCCATGTTCTCCAGGGCAGGCAGGTTAACTTGTGTAAGGCCTATATTCTTTGTGTGGATGAAAGGACCACTCATACCTCCCCCATCAGTGATTCCTCTTCATCTCCTCCAAATCTAAGGACCACACAAAAGTGTTGAAATGAGACATATTGGGGGCCAGCATGTGACTCAAGGTGGGCTGCTTGTGCCTTGCTTGTGGAGGCTCTGGGTTTGCTCTTTGGCTCCATATAGCTTCCCAAGCACTACTTGGAATGGCCTTCTGAAGAAAAAAATTTTAAAAAAGAACATCAGAAAAGCACAATTAGAAAATTTTAATTCTTGGGGCTGGAGCGATAGCACAGCGGGTAGGGCATTTGCCTTGCACCCGGCTGACCTGGGTTCGGTTCCCAGCATCCCATATAGTCCCATGAGCACTGCCAGGAGTAATTCCTGAGTGCAGAGCCAGGAGTAAGCCCTGTGCATTGCCGGGTGTGACCCAAAAAGAAAAAAAATGAATTCTTGTCATTAACTCCTAACTCCAAACAGTATTGTGGAAGGCCCCACTTTTCAGTGCCTAGAGTGAATCTGTACCTTTTTTTTTAACTCTTTCTTTTTTTGAGGGGGGTAAGGTCATACATGGTTGTGCTCATGGCTTACTACTGACTCTGAGGTCAGGGATCACACTTGGAATGGATCGGGGGACATTAGGTGATGCCAAGGATCGAACTGGGTTGGCCATAAGCAAGGTAAGTACCTTTCCCCATATTATCTCTTCGGCCTCTGTCCCTTCTTTTTCAGTGATAAAATAAAAGCTCATGTTTTGATTGTGATTTCAACTTTAGTAAATTTCCCATTAGTAGTTCTACCAGGATAAATGCCTCTTGTCAGTGCAAAGAGTCATATAAGAATACATTTATAATGTATATATGTATATACATATATATATATATTCTTCTTGGGTCACACCTGGCGATGCACAGGGTTACTCCTGGCTCTGCACTCAGGAACCACTCCTGGCGGTGCTCAGGGGACCATATGGGATGCTGGGAATTGAACCTGGGTCGGCCTCATGCAAGGCAAACGCCCTACCTGCTGTGCTATCGCTCCAGCCCCTGTATATTTTCTCTAATTATGTATTTTTAAATTAATTTTTAGTCTCTAATTATGTATTATAGAACATTTGCATTTTAGGCAAATCCTATGCAAGGATCAATGAAAAACTCCTGATTCATGGAGTAGGGATTCTAGTGTAACAAGATAATTGTGGTGCAAACATCTGAGCCTAATCCCAAACCTACTGACCAGCCCTATGTATTTTCAAAATTTATTTATTTCTATTGTATCATCATGAATTACAGTTATAAAGTTATTCATGGTTGAGTTTCAGGCGTACATTGTTCCAACACCAATCCCTTCACCAGTGTCCATTTCCTTCCACAATGTTCTCAGTTCCTTTCCTGCCCCCCTCTATGGCAGGCAATTTTTTTCTTATTTGTTTTTTTCTTCCCTTTAGACATTGTTGTTCATAATACTTTTGCTAATGGAATGTCATGAATATTAGGTTACCTCTTTTTTTTTCCGCTTTTTGGGCCACATCCAGCAATGCACAAGGGTTACTCCTGGCTCTGGACTCAGGAATTACTCCTGGTGGTGCTCAGGGGACCATATGGGATACTGGGAATTGAACCCGGGTCGGTCTCATGCAAGGCAAATGCCCTACCAGCTGTGCTATGGCTCCAGCCCCCTAGGTTACCTCATTTCAGCACTATGTCCTCCTCCAGAGTAACCATTTCCCTTCCCCATTATTGTATTGTTTCTTCTTGCTCTCCCAGTGGCAAGCTTCTTACTGAAGACCACTTTACATTCCCTTCATTTTGATCAGCTTTGTTGAGGTTGGGCTGAGGCTTGGGAATCTGCTTTAAACACCCAAGTCTAATGCACTCTATGAATTGAGATTAACAACAATAAAAAGCGTTAAACAGTAATTAATTTGCTATCTGGAGATTCAAAGGGAGAAAAGGTTTCCTTTTTTGGCTACCCTCCTTTCTCTTACTGTTTTATTCTTTGTTGCTATTGTTTGTTTGTTTGTTTTCTTTGTTGCTTCCCCTGCCCCTTCCCCTTTTATTGTTGTCGCCATGATATTGCGCATTTGGTTGTGATGTGCTGAATATTGCAGATTGCTTTTTCAATTATAATTCTAGGGATCCCAACAGCAGTGCCATGAGGATCACACTTGGCCCATGTGGAGGTGTTGGCTTAAGGCAGGTGCTTTACTACCAAATTACTTCTCACCATTCCTTGTACTGCTTTTTTATTCTGTATTTGGGTCACATCCATTTGTATTCAAGGCTTACTCCTGGCTCTGTGCTCAGGGATCACTTCTGGCAGGACTCAGTAGACTACATGTTGTACCAGGGATCTAGTTGGGTCAGTCACATATAAGGCAAATGCTGTATCTGCTGTATTATCTCTTCAACCTCCTCACTAATATTCTTAATAACACAAAGCTTAGAATATTTATTTTATTGTTATTTATTTTTAAATTTTTTGTTTTGGGGACGTACATAGACTTGGGGGATCATAGGGGTTCCAGGCATTGAACCTGGGCTGACCACATGCAAGACAAGGTCCCTCCCTGCTGTACTATCTCTCTGCCCCCAAGTTGTATATATTTTAAATTGGGCTGTGAATCATAAAGTTATTGTGAGGTTTAAATGAGGAAATGCATGGGGAAATGATTGTGTCAGTAGAGAAAGCCCTGAATCCCTAAATGGACAAAACATACAAACCTTGTGCATTTTCATAGATTTTTTTCCCCCTTTCTTATATGTTCATTCTTTCTTTATGTGTCTAGGGATTTAGAAGGGATCAGCGTGATCTTACTTTATTATCGTGCTTACTCCCACTGAGCTTTTTAGTAACAGTAGAACTCTCCTTGGGATGTTAATGTGGCTCCAGTGTGGGCTCAGCAAAATTGACCTGAGCACTTCCAGCCACAGTAGCTAACACATAAAGGCAAATAAAGGGAGGCAATAAAACCAAAGCAAATTGATTCATCTCCAGGCAGTACCATTAACTTGTGTCTTAATGCCTTACTCTCTCTAGGCTGAACATGACCAAATAGCTTCCTTTAAAGGTAAATGAATTTTATATAATTTGCAGCTAATTCCATTTAATTCTGCCTACATGAGCATGTGATAAGGGAATGTTAAACTTGTTAACAACAGGCTAAAAGGGGCATGAGGGAGGAGGCCAATATTTGATTTCCAAGTGCTCTGGTTCAGCGCTGAGAAATCCAGATTACTATGAGTGTGTTGGTTTCTTGGTTATTTGCTTTCTGTTCTCCTAGCTCCCGAGTAAAGGGCAGTGAGAAAACACGAGGATCCCATCTGTCACAATGGGGCCAGTTACAACAATAACAACGACTCTTTTTTATAAAATCAGTCTTCGTTTGACAAACTCCCTTTGGACTGCAGAGAATCAGGAAGAGTAAAAATAATAGAATCAATAACAACTTTGTTATCTAGTAACTTAAACAATCCTTGCCTGCTGGGATGGCAGAACAGGCTTTCTTATCTTAGAAACAGGAAAACTTTCTGGATAGTAAAATATTTTTCACAAAATGTCTCTAACTAGATTAGGTTTCTAGGGAAAGTGCCTGAGGTAGGGACCATGCCAGGTTCTAATCACCTTGACACAATATTTTTAAAACATGGGAAAGAATTTGGATCTTTAAACCTAATCCATAGTATAACATTTTATTTTTCTGTCCAGACAACACTAACTGTTGTACATTTTTTGATTATTGAAAACTTTAAATGGAAATTTTTTCTTTAAATGTCAGGGTTATCTGGTTAACTTAATTTTATTGTCATTTTAGCACTTGTCTACATCCCTCTTGCCTCTAACTTGCTCTTCTGAGAGCACCCAAGTCTTTAGAGTGGAGAGATACTGAGCATCTAGCTGGGAAAAAAGTCAGGAGTGGGTCTGTTTTGATTTGGGTGTTCATGTTTATTTCTTTGCATGTATATATTGATGACTAAGTTCAAGAGTCATGAAACCTATCTTGATTTGAAGAGAGCCATTTCTCCTATAGACCAGGTGTTCCTAATAGCTAATTAGAAAGTACACACACTACAGAGAGTGTCTTGACCTGATTCATCCAGATAATTGAAGAGAAAGTAGATGCTAAGGGGCTTAAAGGATCAAGTTAGTCTCTTTACTGCTCCAATTCACATTCAAGAGTTTGTCGCCTGAATGCTGAGCTTTCAGTCTAGACTCTGTCATATCACATTTCCTTGCCACTCTAACACCTTAGATAGGGTGTCTTTAAAGTGTGAACTCAGGCAATATACATAAATTTTTGTATTTCATGTTTACAGAATGAAATAATCTTGATTGTCCCAGACATAATGCCCAGCCTGTATATAAACTGACCTGGTTTCTCTTGCTTTCTTGGGAGAGAAGTAAAATTAAATTTCTGGACCTAAAATTTAATTTGGGAGAAGAAATAGTTTTCTCCTTTTAATAATGCTATATATTGTACAACATAATCAATCAGCCTTGTCTGCTTCATTTACAAAGCAATTTGTTAGACTCTGCCAACGTGGTCACAGTCAAACCTTGAAGTTTCTAAAAGTTGGAGTTAGAGATTGCCACAAATCCTGATAAACTCCAGTGCTTTCTTACCTTCCCAGCAAATTGTGACAGGTGATAACAAAAAGGCAAACACAAGTCTCTAACCCCTAGACAGGTGTTATCTGTCTCCAAGCCTGTAATTACACAGAATTTGGAGTTTTCTCAAGAGAGTGGAGTGACACTATTTACCTTTTTTGTATTTATATGACTGGTGGCCAAACTTAAATATAATAACTAGAGAACTTTGGTAAGGAAAAGTAGCTACTGGAAAATATTCCCCTTTTCTCTTCCTTCATTTCCTTATGGATGGCTTTCCAGCAAGTCCCAGGGCCCATTCCATCTGCTCTTTAAAATTTCCTAGAACTTCCAATCTGATGATCCCTTATCATGAGGAGAGAAAAGGACTGTAGATGGTTTATACACGTTTTAATTGATATATATATATATGTTTATTAAGTGGTGTCAATAGAGTTATTGTTTCTTCCTCTGTTTTATTTTAACCTTTTTGTAATATCTGGTGGTGCTCAGGGGTTATTCCTGACTCTGCACTTAGGAATTACTCCTGGTGGTGGCCAGGGGACCATATGGGATGCCAAGGATCAAACCTCAGTTGGCTGCATGCAAGGCAAGCACTCTACTCACTGTACTATTTCTCCAGCCCCCAGGGGAATGAATAGTTTTGAAAAGAAGGAAACTGGACAAGATATGACCAGTTTCTCACTTCTTATCCAATTCAAGATTATTTTCTCAAAAAATATTTGAAAAGACTCAATTTGTTCAAGTTCAAAGAAAACCACTAACTAGGACAATAAAAGAAGCTAAGCTCTTCTGGACCAACTTCTGCACAGAGTCTATTAGGTTACTAGATGTTTCCCAATTGTCACTTTCTTACTCTACTCTCCATTCAGAGGAACCCTGGAGAATAGATTCGGTTTATACTTCCCTCCCTCCCTCCCTCCCTCCCTTCCTCCCTCCCTCCCTTCCTCCCTCCCTCCCTCCCTCCCTCCCTCCCTTCCTTCCTTCCTTCCTTCTTTCCTTCCTTCCTTCCTTCCTTCCTTCCTTCCTTCCTTCCTTCCTTCCTTCCTTCCTTCCTTCCTTCCTTCCTTCCTTCCTTCCTTCCTTCCTTCCTTCCTTCCTCCCATTCTCCCTCCCTTCTCCTTCCCACTCTCCCTCCCTCCCTCCCTCCCTCCCTCCCTTCCTCCCTCCCTCCCCCCTTCCTCCCTCCCTCCCATGAACTCTAATCTAAACATCTATGATCTGCCAGGGCCTGTGGCACGTTTTGGGAATAGTATAGGACAAGATATTCTCTTTACCCTGGAGACCTTTGATTTTTTTAAGTTTGTTTTGGGGCCACACCTAGTGATGCTCAGGGGTTACTCCTGGTTCTGCACTCAGGGATCACTGCTGACGGTGCTCAAGAGACCATTTGGGATGCCAGGGATTGAACCCTGGTTGGCGGTGTGCAAGGTAAGTGCCATACGAGCTGTACTATTTCTCTGGCTCCTGGCCTCTGATTTTTAGTATTGGGACAAAAGTCAGCACAAAAACAAACGCACAGCAAAGAACTTGTTGCCTCAAAAGTATGACTCTTTCCCTTCTTCTTGGAAGCTAGTGAATGGATTACTCACTAGATAAAATCTTGCTTTGCCTTGTGGCCCAGTTTCCATTTATTCCCTGAAAGCAGAAAGCTTTCTGGCCTCATCATGTACTAGCACTTGACTTTGGACTTTCAGCTGGCCAGTGTTGTTGATTTCTCATCTACTGAATGACCAGTGGCCACTTGGAGGCCACTTAGAAGCATGGACTCTGGAGCTGATCTGTATCCCAGCATCACTGTTAGTTATATAGCCTCTGGGAATCTCTCTGTCTCCCTCTCTCTCTCCCTCTCTCTCTCTCTCTCTTAGTCTCTTAGTCTCTCTCTCTCTCTTTTCTCTCTCTTATTTTGGATTTTGGAACACACAGTGGTGTTTGGAGCTGGGCTACTCCTGGTCTAGTACTTGGGGTAAACATCGTCTGCCAGGGACAGAACCCAGGGCTCCCACGTACAAAGCATGCACTCCAGCAATTTGAGCCACTTCCCCAGTCTCAACAGCATGTTGGCTAAGTTTCATAACCTCTCTGGGTTTCAGTTTCCTCTTCTGTAAAATGGGAAGAATGATATTATCTATCACATAGAGTGATACCCAGTGAGTTACTAATATGTGGGAAACCTACTGAATAGAACATAAATTGAAAAACTTTTCATTCATTCATTCACTCATTCATTCATTTGCTCATTCTCAACAAATATATAGAATCTGAGCACTAAATGTCTCACACTGTGTGATGTATAAGAGATGCCATAGTAAAGTGGAGTGGAGGATGTCTGCTTTAAAGAATACTCTAGTCTAAGAGGGACTCAAGAAGCTAGAGAGGAAATTTTATTTTTTATTCATTTTTTTTTAGAGAGGAAATTTTTATTTAGTGAGGTATGCACTAAATCTCTGATGGGACACCCATGGCAATGGCTCAATCTATGGGTGTTTTCTTTTTCTGCTTTATTCATTCTTTTTTAAAAAATTATTGAATCACTGAGATAGTTATAAGCTTTCGTGTTTGGGTTACAATCACACAATGATCAAACACCCATCCTTCCACCAGTGCACATTCCCCACCACCAATATCCCCAGTACACTCCCCCTTTCCCACCCTCCCCCTACCTCCATGACAGACAATATTCCCCATTCTCTCTCTCTACTTTTGGGTATTATGGCTTGCAACACAGACACTGAGAGGTCTTCATGTTTGGTCCATTATCTACTTCGGCACAGAACTCCCATTCCGACTGGTTCCTCCAGCCATCATTTTCTCAGTGATCCCTTCTCTAGTCCATCTGCCTTCTCCCCTCTGCTCATGAAGCAGGCTTCCAACTATGGGTCAATCCTTCTGGCCCTTGTATCTACTGTCCTTGGGAGTGCTTTATTAATTCTTAACTAAGACATACACCTTCAGCTCCTTCAGGATAATCCTCAGAGTTCTGGTTTTTTAGAAACATAAAAATGTGTCAATAATATACATAAAAAACATTTTGTAACTTAGCTGCTTCTAAATGTATAGTTTAGTAGTGTTAAATCACATTTTGCATAACTAATCTCTAAAATTCTTTTCATCTTGTGTAGCACAGGAACTCTACACACATTACATAATGACTCCTCATTGTGCTCTCCCAAGCTCAATAATTTTATAATTTTTATGACTTTCTTCATTATCTTATGTTCTCACCATCTTAACCATATTTACTATGAAGAGGACATAGCTTTCAGCCAAGAGTTCCACTTGTTGAAGATACTCCTCTGAAATAGTTCCATCATTTCTTTTCCTGTTGCTACTGTTGTTTTCTGAAAGTCTATGAATCTAGGGACTTTTGAATTTTCTTGTTAATCATTGGGCACTTCTCATTATTTATCCTTGAGCTTACCTCTATAGGAAATCATGAAAAAACAAAGGGAGACAAAGTTTCACATATATCAGAAGGGAAAAAAATTAGAAAGCACATGCATATACATGTATCTTAGATGTATTTTCCTTCTTTCTTTCTTTCTTTCTTTCTTTCTTTCTTTCTTTCTTTCTTTCTTTCTTTCTTTCTTTCTTTCTTTCTTTCTTTCTTTCTTTCTTTCTTTCTTTCTTTCTTTCTTTCTTTTGTCACACCCAGCAATGATCAGGGGTTACTTCTGGCTTTTCACTCAGGAATCACTCCTGGTGGTGCTCAGGGGACCATATGAGATGCTGGGAATCGAACCCGGGTCGGCCGTGTGCAGAGAAAATGCCCTACCCACTGTGCTCCAGCCCCAGATGTATTTTCTTAAGTATTAAACTGTATTCACTATGCTTGTCCACTATGCTCAGAACACGATGACATGGAATATGGACCAAACTGTGAAATGAAAGTAGTTAGAGAATTTCAGTGACTGCTGAAATAAGATAGTAGTTAAAATAAGAGAGTATAAGCTAGAATTATGTTAGAAATAGGGGAAAACCCAGAGTTTAATTGAAAGTGACCGCAGGATTTGGTGATCTGGTCACTGTAAAGGAAAAGGTGACAGACCTAGAATGGCTATTTGCTGAGTATTGACTGACAAGTCATGGTCTGAGTCCTTTGCCCATAGAATCTCATTTATAGCTTATGATACTCCTCTGAGTAAAGAATTACTCTCATTTGCTATTGAAGAAGTTTGTAAAGATTGTTTAGCTTACCCAATGTTGTATGCATAGCAGCTGGCTGAATCATATATTCATCCAGATTTGTCTAACTCTAAAACCTATGTATGGTTTTCTTATTATTAAGGTGGCGTCCATCAAGGCTGCAAATTTGGCAGACTGAAAAAAACGCTTTTACTATTATCAAAAAAGGGTATGTTGGGGCTGGAGTGATAGCACAGCGGGTAGGGTGTTTGCCTTGCACGCGGCCGACCCGGGTTCGAATCCCAGCATCCCATATGGTCCCCTGAGCACCGCCAGGGGTAATTCCTGAGTGCATGAGCCAGGAATGACCCCTGTGCATTGCCGGGTGTGACCCAAAAAGCAAAAATAAATAAATAAATAAATAAATAATGTTTAAAAAAAAAAAAAAAAGGGTATGTTGAAATAGGAGCCAGATAATGATTAGTCTTATTAGCCCATGCTGAGTTTGGGATGAAGGTTGGTAATCAAGGGACTCACCAGGCTTTGAAGATGAAGTTCTGAAAGTAAGGACAGACAGGGCATGTGGTGAGCTAGAGATCTAGTGTTGGTGGCTGAGTGAAAAACTAATTCTGAAAAAGAGACATGGATAAAATCTTAAGGATATACATACTTCAGGGTCAGGAAAAAGAGTGATCAGTAAGTCTGTATAGAAAAATTCAGTGAGATTTTAAGTTATTATTTTTTCAGATAAGTTTTCTACATCCCTTTTCTGTCATCCTTCTGGAATAAAATACTATATAAATGTTCTTGATGCTATTTCCATTGAACTCTTGTGTTATTTTGGTGGGATTTTTGTGTGTGTATGATTTGGTAGAAAATAGTAGTACACTTGCTTCAGTAAGGAAAACGGTCACCAGACAACAGGTTCTGGATTGTCTGTTACAATTCAGAGAGTCATTTAAGAGTCCTGAGCAGAGGAGGGAAACCACCTCATCTCCGTGCAATACCATGATTTCTCTTACAGCCAGGGCTGGTGATTTGTACCTGCATCTATTAGGGTCCCATTTCCTGTCTAGTCTTCCTTTTCAATAGTAGTGCCCTCCCCCCTGTACTATCTCTTTGACCCCTGGATCCCTGTTTTTACTTTGTCTTTTGAGGTTTGGGGGTTACACCCAGATGTGCTCATGACTTATACCTGGTTCTGTGCTTAGTTATCACTTCTGGCAGTGCTCAAGAGCCCTATGTGGTATAGGGGATCAAACCAGGGTGAGCTTCATGCAAGATTAATGTCTTTCCCACTGTATTATCTCCTTTGCCCAGTAACCTATTTTTGCATTAAATACATGTCAGTTTTGCTGGTTGGGTGAATATTTTCCACTACTCTGTCTTCCATCACAATGATATCTTTTATTTTTTCCACTGTTGACCCCTCTATTGTATTTTTGTTTGTTTTAGGGCCATACCTGGGGTTCTCAACACATATCTCTGGCTCTGCGCTCAGGGATCACTCCTGGTGGGCTCAAGGGACAATATGGGGTGCTGGGGAGAGAGCCTGGGCTAGCCACATGCAAGGCAAGTGCCCTTGCTATACTGTCTCTTTGGAGAACATGTAAGCTGAAGTTATGCATTCAAGTTCGGATAGAACTGACTGAGGACACAATTACATAAGGACAGTACAGTGTCAACAAATTAAGGAATGTCCAGGATTGTCCAGAATCACCAGAAGCTGGTGAGCTACAGCATAGTTTATTCCTCAGATCCCACAGAAAAAAACAACACTACTGACATCTTGATTTAGACTTCTGCTTCATGGACTGTGAGAAAACAAATTTGTGAAGCTAATGAGCTTGTGGTAATTTGTTATGGCAATACTAGAAATCATGACAAGTTTCATTTCTCTCTCTAATGAAAAGACAGCTCTCCTGGCCCTCCTTTCTACTGTCCTTGGGTATTAGTCTCATATTATGGCTTTTGTTACATTCCACAAATGAGTACAATCATTCTATTTCAGTTTTTTTGTTTGTTTATGGTGCCATGTATCAAACCCAAGACCTCACACATATAAGGCAAGGACTCTTCCACTGAGCTACATCCTCAATACTTATCTCAGTTCATTTTACTTTATCAAAAAGTGATTTTATTCCACACCTAGCTGTGTTCAGGGCTTACTCCTGACTCTGAGCTCAGGTACCACACGGGCAGTGCTCAGGGGACTATATGCGGTGCTAGGGATCAAACCCAGCTCTGCCTCTTGCAAGGCAAGTGTCTTACCGGCCATGTTAACTATCTTGCCCTCATCTCAGTTCTTAAGAAGCATTCCTTGCTTTAGAAGACCACTCTTGTGCATTTCATGGAAACAAGTACAACTTGGCATGAATATTGAGCACAGAGCAGTATTGAACACATTATTGGGCTCAGTTCTAGAATGACATAGATGTGAGTCAGACCTGGTTCATTAGTGAAGGCAACCTGGGACGCACTCATGCAAGGTCCAGATCTAGCTATCTCACACCTCGCCAGGATGAGGAGAAAAGAAGTTAAAGAATTATACCAAATAAGATGTTCCATTGCATGGTTTTAACTGCACAGTAAATCTAATTTGCTTTGTTTTAGTGAAGGAGAAGCAACACGGCATGCAATGTAATGAGTGTTTGTGCCCACTGCATCCCAACCCCCAGTCAAATTTACATGTTGAAAACCGATGTGAAGTTCTTTGGAGATGAAGCCTTTGAGAGGTGTTAGATTGTGAGAATGGAGCCTTTATGAATGAGATTCCTGCTTTTATAAAAGAGACCCCAAGAGCTTTTCTGCTCTACCATATGAGAACACAGGAGTAGAAGACTTTTATCAGGCACTGTATCTGCTCATGCTACCATCTTGTACTTCCCAGACTCTTTGAGAGATCATTTTTTTTTTTTTGCTTCTTGGGTCACACTCGGCGATGCTCAGGCGTCATTATTCCTGGCTTTGCACTTAGGAATCACTCCTAGCGGTGCTCAGGGGACCATATGGGATGCTGGGAATCGAACCCGGGTCGACCGCGTGCAAGGCAAATGCCCTACCCACTGTGCTATTGCTCCAGCCCCGAGAGATCAATTTTTTAAAAAAAAATTTATTAGAGAATCACTGTGATGTACAGTTACAAACTTATGAACTTTTGTGTTTGCATTTTACTCATACAGTGATTGTTTACCCATCCCTTCATCAGTGCGCATTCACCTCCACCAATGATCCCAGTATCCCTCTCACCACCCCCACCCCATCCCCCACCACCCCACTCTTCCTCTGTGGCAGGGCATTCCCTTTTGTTGAGAGATTAATTTTTTTGTTTGCTTGTTTGTTTGGCCACATCCAATGATGCTCAGGGGTTATTCCTTGTTCTGGACTCAGGAATTACTTGTGGTAGTGCTTGGGGAACCATATGGGATGCTGAGGATCGGCCATGGGAACCTGGGTCGACCACGTACAAGGCAAACACCCATTCAACTGTGCTATCTCTCTGATTAGGAGTCACAGAATGTATGATACTAGAGTCACCCCCTTATCTTCAGGGGGCATGTTTGAAGACTGCCAATGTATGCCTAAAACTAAAACAGTACTGAACCCTAGATATACTGTGTGTTTCCCTATAACACATTGTTATGATAAAGTTTATTTGTAAATCAGACTCCTTAATATATTAATTGATAATAAAATAAAACCAATGATAATAATTATCTGAACATGGCTTCTCTTTCAAAAATATATTATTGTATGTAGTATTTTTGGGCCATGGTTGGCATGGGTAGCTGACTATGGTGAATGGAACTGTGGATTGCATGGGGCGACTCTGTGTTCTACCTCGGTTGAGTGGGCCAACACCAAAAAAAAACCCCATCAGCCCGCAACACTCATTGAAAACAGGAAGGAGAAGGGCAACAAGGGGCAAAGTGAGGAATATGGGGTTAGGAACCACTCAGTGCTGTAGGGTCCAAGAAATCTCTGAGACTCTTACTAATGGGCCAAAGTTCTTCAGCATAATCAGATGCAGATCACACAGATGAAAAGACCATGCCTTTGCAGTTCTGTTTTGTTGGGTTGTTTGTTTGTTTGGGGGCCACACCTGGCAGTGCTCAGGGCTTATTCTTGGTTCTGTGCTCAGGAATTATTCCTGGTGGTGCTTTGGGGATTATATGGGGTGCCAGGGATCAAACCTGGGTAAGCTGTGTGCAAGCCCTTCCTACCACATGCAAGGCAAATTTACTATCTCTCTTGCCCCTGCAGTTTTTACTTTTAGAAAATGTTTTTTCAATTTTTTGACTTTTTGGGCCATACCTGGCAGAGCTTAGGAATTATTTCTGGCTCACACTCGAGGACCACTCTTGGAAGGGCTCAAAAGATCATATTATAACATGCCAGGGATCAATATCCTCAACCGTTAAATATATAGTAAGTATACAAGAAGGTTTATGGATTCTTCCACTCGACTTTCCTTCAACCTTTCCACTCTCCTTTTAAAATTTTGCCTTGCTGTTTGTTGTTTTAATGCTGGAGTGGAGTCTAGGCCACAACAATAGTTCTACACCCAACAGCGGACAGTGATACAGACAGTGACTGGAGGTAATGCAGTCTGTAGAGAACGGTGCTAGAGTCAGTGGTAGGCAGTGCTACAACTAGTGATGGGCAGTGCCGGGGTCAGTGTGGGAGGTGCTTTGGCTGGTGGTGGGCGGTGCTATTACTAGTGGTAGGTGATGCCACTTTGGAGGGTGAACTGAGCACCTCAGTCACACATGGTAGGTCTGTGTCCTACTACTTTGCACCCCTCTAGCCTCTCCTTTCCTTCTAACATTATACTATTGTGCTAAATGTGGAGGCCTTTACAATGAAGCTGATGCAGTCAGTTAATGGTTTTGATTTATTGTGAACAATAGTTTTGAAACATTCTAGTAAAAACAGAGATTAACTTACCTCTTCACACTTTTTTGTGTCCTGAAGCACACAGATACCTGGCTTTGAAGCTTGAAGGAAATAAAAACACGAAAGAACACTTTGGGATTTGAAGGACCAGGGTTTAAGGTGAGTGGGAGGCAAGTTGGGGAAGAGAAAAGAGAAGCAGGAAACCATTTTTCCAGGATTGATTTTTAACGCCCCCCCTCCACCCAACTCATATCAATAATCCTTCACAGAGCTGGTTAATTATCAATTTCCATGAGAAAGCAAAGCTGCCTTGCTCTTTTAAAGCTTTGGAACACAAAGTAGGCCATAGAACTTGCTTTCAGTTCTCAGAGCTTTGGATTTTCCTGAAGGATATGTGTGTCTCCAGCAATCCCTGTGTGCTTTAGCACAGGCATGTAACTTATTTTGATGTTTATACCATCTTTTGTTGTTTCCCTTTCCTTTTCTTTAAAACTGATAAAATTTTTTTCTGTATTTCCAATTTCCTTATATGCATAACTGGAAACTATAAGTTAATGAGCAATTTTTAAGAAATTCTTTTTTTTTTTTTGCTTTTTTGGGTCACACCCGGCGATACACAGGGGTTACTCCTGGCTCTGCACTCAGGAATTACTCCTGGCGGTGCTCAGGGAACCATATGGGATGCTGGGATTCGAACCCGGGTCGGCCGTGTGCAAGGCAAATGCCCTACCTGCTGTGCTATCACTCCAGCCCCAGTTTTTAAGAAATTCTATTAAACATTTTTCTTTTGGGAAGAAGGGATTTGGGGCCCACACCTGATGATTCTCAGAGCTTATTCCTGGCTCTGTACTCAGGAATTACTCCTGGTGGTGCCTAGAGGACCACAGGGCATGCCAATGATGGAGCCTGAGAGGCTGTATGCAAGGCAAATGCCCTACCCACTGTGCTATCACTCTGGGCCCCTGAAACATTTCTTTAGGTCTAGTAGCATTCCACTATATATATATATGTACATATATATATATCATAATTCCTTTATCTAGTCACCAGTTCTTAGGAAAAAAGTACCATTAATATTTCTTGATGCAGGTAACTAAGGGTTTAGTCACATTTTCTCACATGGTACTCAGGACTTAGTCCCGGCTTTGTGCTCAGGGATCACTCTTGGTTGTGCTAAGGAATCATGTGGTGCCTGGGATCAAACCAGGATTGACTGCATTAAAGGGAGCACCTTTACCCCTGATTTATCTCTCCTACCCCTTGGCAGTGGAGTTTTAAAAATCACCTATGTACTACTATAGGAAAATAAGATTCAATAGTATAGGTTAGTCAAAAGTAGAGGATGGAAGAAGATACACTAAGCATACATTACATTCATGGAAAAAAGAAATGATTGTCAATAATAGGTAAGGTAAATTTCAGGGTAAATTAAGTTGCTCTAAATAGGGACATAGCACAATAATAAAAGATCAATCTACCAGGAAGGTACAATAATTCTAAACACCTTCCCCATAAACACTAGCATCTTAATATGGAGCATAAACTGAGAAAACTAGGAACAATTGGTTCATAAAGTTGGGGATATTGACACAATACTTCCAGCAATTGTCAAAACTGAAAAATGGTGGGGCAAGAGTGATAGTACAGTGAGTAAGGTGCTTGCCCTGCATACATCCAATCTGGGTGCGATCCATGACACCACTAGGCTTTTTGAGTCCACCAAGAGTAATTCCTGAGTTCAGAGCCAGGAGTTACCTCTGAGCATTGCCAGGTGTGGCCAGAAAACAAATAAAAAACAACAGCAACAACAACAAAGAAAAAACCCCAAGAAGGAAAATTCAGTGTGTCAGTGTCAGTGTCATCCTGTTGTTCATTGATTTGCTTGAGCAGGTATCAGTAACGTCTCCATTGTAAGACTAGCTGTTACTGTTTTGGGCATATCGAATATACCACGGGTAGCTTGCCAGGCTCTGCCGTGTGGTGGGATACTCTTGGTAGCTTGCTGGGCTCTCCGAGAGGGACGGATTAGCAAGATCAAAAGAGAAGATATGGAAAACATAATTAATTGGTAAAATCTAATCAATCTATAAATCATTGCTCCCAGCAATAAAATATACTTCTTTTCTTTAAGTACTCTGCAACATTCATCAAGATAGACCAAATTCTGGTCCATAAAACAAACTTTCATACTCTGAATAGAATTGAAATTATATGGAGTATGCATATGTTTTGTGAAAGTTATATGTTTAAGATATGATTTATTTTGAGTCAATTTTTTATGCATGGCATTTAGGTCATGTTGTATTAAATTTCCCTTTTCAAAAATGCATTTTAGGGGCCAGAAAGAAAGTACAGTGGGTAGGATGCTTGCCTTGCATGTAGCTGACCTGGGCTTGATACCTGGCATCCCTTATGGTCCCCTGAACCTGACAGGAGTGATTCCTGAGTGCAGAGCCAGGAGTAATCCCTGAGAGCTGCTGCATGTTCCCACCATCACAAAAATCATTTTAGAGGCTGAATCATTAATAGTACAGTGAGTTAAGGCACTTGCCTTATCCCTGGTAGATTCAGGATCCCTGGCACACCATATGGTAGCCTGAGCATCACTAGCAGTGATTCCTGAGTGTAGAGCTAGGAGTAAGTCCTGAGCACTGCTGGGAATAGCTTAAAACCAAAATAAAACACATGTTAGTGCTTCCCAAGCAATGCTTGGGATTTTGAGGGGGCCATTTGCAGCAATACTTGGCCAACAAGTCCAGATAGTTCAATGCTAGGGTCCAGGTATGCTGTAGGCCACCAGGGCTACACCTGATGGTACTCATGGGATTTAACTCAGCTCCTTGTGTGCAGAACTCATGCACCCCTGAGTTTCCAGCTATGTCATTTTCCCTCTTTAAAAATATTTTCAATAGACTTATTTCAATTGATTAAATTGACATACTGTATTATTTTCAGGTACATAATGATTTGATAGTTGTATATATTGTGGAATATTCACCAAGATAAATAGTTCATATTTATACATCGTTATCAACAAATGTAGTAACATATTTCTCTCCTGTAATAAAAGCTTTTAACATTTACTATTTCAATGACTTTTCAATACCATGCTTTATTTACTTTGGGGACCACACCCCAGTGGTGCTCAGGGGTTACTCCAGCACAGTGCTTTAGGGGAGGTTCTCAATAGTACATGGTCTTTGGGGATTTATGGTACTGGGATTAAACTGGGTCTCATACATACAAATCATGTAGACCAACCTGTTGTGTTATCTCCTCAATCAATTATTTTCAACTCTAGTTATTAGACTGTGCATTATATAATCAAGACTTACTTATAACTGGAGGTTTATATCTTTTGACATTTTCACCTTTAAAAAAATCACCTCAAGGTTGAGGTCAGTCAATGTGTGTGTGTGTGTGTGTGTGTGTGTGTGTGTGGGCACGAGTGTGTGTGCGCGCACAATGCCAGGGATTAAATCCAGGGCCTGGGTTTGAATACATGCAAGAAGAGTATTTTACTGCTCAGCTATATCCTGGCTGTCAGCTGTATTTTCTTTTTTCAGTTTAAGGATGTGCAACTGCTCACCACTATTGAAAAGATCATCCTTTCTCTGTTGATTCACCTTTGCATCTTTGTCAAACATTTGTTGGGCATTAATGGAATCAAACTAGAAACAATAACAGAAAAAAATAGAAAGAAAATCTCTCAAAGCTTGAAAATTGATCATTAAAGTTATCCATGAATCAAAAAGATCAAAGGAAAATGGTAAAGTGTATGAAAGAGTGTGTAGTATTAGTGGAAGAATAGACAGATCAATGGAGCAGAGAATCTAAAAATAAATTCACATAGAGGTGTCCAGTAAATTATTGATAAAGATGCAAATCAAAAGAGAAAATGTAGTCTTTCAACAGGCAGTGGTGGATGGAGCATTGAATCTCTGGTAATTGAAAAACATGACAAAAAAAAGGAACCAGAGTGATAGTACAGTGGGTAAGGTATTTGCACCACTTGCATGAGGTGGAGCCTTGGCATCCCCATATGGTCCCCCGAACAATGCCAGGAATAATTCCTGAGTGCAGACCCAGGTGTAATACCTGAGCACCACCAGGTGTGACCCCAAATGCCAAAAAAGTTACAGAGAAATAAGGCAGCAATAAGAACTAAAAGTCCTCCAAAATGAACAAAGGAAAGTTACACCTTTCCACAGATGACATGGTGATATGTAGAAACCTTTCTTTTCTTTTTCTTTTCTTTTCTTTTCTTTTCTTTTCTTTTCTTTTCTTTTCTTTTCTTTTCTTTTCTTTTCTTTTCTTTTCTTTTCTTTTCTTTTCTTCTCTTTTCTTCTCTTTTCTCTTTTCTTTTCTTTTCTCTTCTTTTCTTTTCCTTTTTTTCTTTTCCTTTTTCTTTTAAAAAAAATTTTATTGAATCACTGTGAGATAGTTACAAGCTTTCATGTTTGGTTACAATCACACAATGATCAAACACCCATTCCTCCACCAGTGCACATTCCCCACCACCAATATCCCTGTTATGCCCTCCCCTTTCCCACCCTCCCTCTACCTCCATGGCAGACAACATTCCCCATAGTCTCTCTCCCTCCTTTTGGGCATTATGGTTTGCTCTAAAAGCTTCTTAACAGATTCAGCAAAGGTTCTGGATATGAGATCATTGCATAAAAAGTAATCACATTTTAGCCACCAAAAGGAAAAAGAAAATGAATTCAAAAAGGAAATGAATAATAAATATAAAATAATTCAGTTAACAGGGGCTGGAGCAATAGCACAGCGGGTAGGGCGTTTGCCTTGCACGCGGCCGACCCGGGTTCAATTCCCAGCATCCCATATGGTCCCCTGAGCACCGCCAGGAGTAATTCCTGAGTGCAGAGCCAGGAGTAACCCCTGTGCATCGCCAGGTGTGACCCAAAAAGCAAAAAAAAAAAAATAAAATAATTCAGTTAACAGTATATTTAAAGTAAGATACTAAGAACCAATTCAGTGAAGGGACAAAATAGTATATATTAAAAATCACAAGATATTGCTAGTAGAAATTAGAGAAGTGCCAGAGAGATACTCTTTGGACTATCTGTTTTACATGTGGCCAAATCTGGTTCAATCTTTGTTTCTGAGGCTGGAGCAATAACACAGAGGATAGTGCACTTGCTTTCCACGCAGATGACCTGGATTCTATCTCCAATATTCCATGTGGTCACTGGAGCACTGCCAGTAGTAATCCCTAAGTGCAGAGCCAGGAGTAACCCCTGTGCATCACTGAATGTAGCCCCCAAACAAAAACCAAAATCAATCCCTGTCTTCACATCTGCATCTGTCTGCACATAGCTTTTAAGGTTAATGTTTTTGTGTTATTGGGGAAAATTAAAAAAATATTAGTGAATCAATGTGAGATACAGTTACAGACTTACAAACTTTTGTGCTTGCGTTTCAGTCATACAATGGTGAATGCCCATCTCTCCACCAGTGCCCGTTTTCTACCACCAATGGTCCCAGTATCCTTCTCACCACCCCACCCCGTTCTCCCCCCCACCCCACCCGCCCTCTGTGGCACCACATTCCCTTTTGCTCTCTCCTTTTGGGTGTTGTGGTTTGTAGCAGAGGCATTAAGTGGCTATCATGTTCGGCCTATAGTCTACTTTCAGCCCACACCTCCCATCCCGAGCGAGCCCTCCTAGCACCCTTTTCTTGGTGGTCCCTTCTCTATCCGAGCTGCCTTTTCTTGGGGCAGATTTTTTTTTAAAAAATTCTGCCACCATGATTTAAAAACTGTTAGTAGGATTTTATACATGAACTATTCCAGCATCACACCCTTCACCCAGGTGTCTAATTCTCTCACCATTGTCCCGGTATCATTTAACCCCACTCCCCACCTCTGTGAAAGCTTCCTATTGAAGACAAGTTCTCAGTTTCTGTTACCTTTGGGCATTTGCTATTCACTATTCTGTTTCTTCACACCCTGCATATAAGAGAGATCACTCTGTGTCTGTCCCATCCCTGGACTCGTTAAAATTTATTAACAGGCCTGAGTGAGATAGTACAGTGGGTCGGGCATTTACCTTGCACACAGCTGACCCAGGTTCAATCCCCGGCATCCCATAGGGTCCCCCAAGCACTGCCAGAAGTAATTCCTGAGTGCAGAGCCAGGAGTAACCCCTTAGCATCATTGGGTGTGTCTCCCAACCCATCCAAAATTTATCAAGATCTGTTTTCTTTATTACCTCACCTAAATCTGCACGAGTAAGTGTACAGTGAAGCAAACATTTCCTTGATCATTTCTTCATTAGCTCATATTCTACCCACTGCATTTTCTCCTTCTAGCACTCCGAATACTTGCATAGAATCTCCAGAGCTATCTACCAAGAAGCTATTGTTTTCCTTTATATATATTTTCTCTTCCCATTTTTGTCTTGGGTTTTGAAATGGTTTCTTCCACATGGTCTTTAAACCACACTTTAAAAATATTTAGAAAGTGATCTCTGGTCCTTTCAGCTCTTTTCTTCCTCCTTTCTCTTGGAATGAGCAGATGATCCAAGACTTGATAAGCATACCTTCCACTCCTAAACAATATAGAAACCTACAGGTCCTAAACAGTATAGGAACAGGCTGGTTCCTGAACCTGTCTGCTTAGTTACTCCCAGGGACTTCTTTGGAGTTAGATGGAATTTTCTCTGCACTTGAATCACTTGCTGTGAAGAGGGCATTGGGTTGCCTGTAGGCCCTTTCCCTTCCATAGAGGAATGTAATTGTTAGCAGCCAGCAGTCACTAAAAATTAAGACATAAAAAAGAAATGAAAAGCTAGTTGTTGAGTCAGAAGGCAAGTTGTATGAGAGATTTCTTTCACATTGCACTGCATCTATTTTATTTTCCTTTTTACTTTCTTTTTTTTTTTTTAGTTATGTCTTTGTTTTTGGACCACACCCAGTGATGCTCCAGGGTTATTACTGGCTCTGCACTCAGACACTCAGGAATTACTCCTGGCAGTGCTCAGGAGATATTATGGGATTAAATTCACATTGGTTGCTTGCAAGATAACTGTCCTACCTACTGTACCATCACTCCAACCTAGTTTACACATCTTTTCTGAGGCTACATATTCTCTCCTTGCTTATTTGCACTGCAATCCAGTTGCTTGTGTTTGAAAGGGTCTTGGTTCATATAGACAACTAAAAATAATGTGGTACCAGGAATGATAAGAACAAAACACTGTTCTACTAAAATTAAAAGTTAAGGAAGTTCTTCATTTTGGAAATGTGTGTGTGTGTGTGTGCGTGCGCGTGCACACACATAATGGCTCATGGATTTGCATAGATCATAACATTCCAGGATGAAGGAACAAAGGGAAAATGACCTTTTTTTTTTTTTGGTAAATTGTCAGATTTACAAAAAAATTGGACCGGGAAGACTGCTCAAAGGGCTGAGCATAGGGGGCTGGAGCAATAGCATAGTGGGTAGGGTGTTTGCCTTGCACACAGCTGACCCGGATTCGATTCTCAGCATCCCATATGGTCCCCTGAGCACTGCCAGGGGTAATTCCTGAGTGCAGAGACAGGAGTAACCCCTGTGCATCTCTGGGTGTGATCCAAAAAGAAAAAAAAAGGGCTGAGCATATACTTTGCATGTTGGAGTCCCACGTTTGATTTATAGAACCCCATGATTCCATGAGAAATGTTGGAAAGGACCCTTGAGCACCACACACACTAAGAGAAGTCCCTAAGCCTAAAAAAAATCACAACACCTTTAAAAGGCAATCGCTGTCACTCTTTTTTGTTTGTTTTAATTTAGTCACTGTGAAATTACAGTAATTCATGTTTGAGTTTCAGGCAAATAATTTTACAATACCGATCCATCTCCAGTGTCCACTTCCTTCCACTAACCCCCCATCACATTGCTTCCCACCCACCAGTATGCTTCTATGAGAGACACTTTTTAAATATGTTTTTGTACTGTGGCCTACAGTACTGTTGCTGATAGGGTTTCATAAATAACACTTAACCACCTTTTAGCACCACCTCCATCTCCAGGCTGAATGCTTCCCTCTACTTTAGATGTTGCCCCCTCCCTGTCCCCTCAAGTGGCTTATTTTCTACTGAATACCAGTTTTCTCATGTTCTATTTTTCCATTGTCTTTGTGCATTTGTTATCCTACCATTATGTTTCTTTATATCCTGCATATGAGAGAGATCATTCTGTATTGGTGTCTCCTCCTCTGCCTAACTTCACTCAGCATGGTACTCTCCAGGTCCCTCCATGTAGAAGTAAATTTCATGACTTTATCTTTTCTTATGGCTCAGTAATATTCCATTGTGTTTATGTATCATAGTTTCTTTATTCAGTTGTCTGTCTTTGGACACTTAGATTGTTTCCAGATTTTGTCTATTGTGGATAGTACTGCAGGGAACATAGGGGTGCAAATCTCTTTTCTGTTTTGTTTTTGGGCCCTTGGGGTATATTTCAATAAGTGGAGTTTTTGGGTCAAAGGGTAGCTCAATTTTTAGATTTCTTAGGAACATCCATATTGTTTTCCAGAAGAATGGCTGTCAACTCTTATTTGTTACTTGTCAATAAGGATATTGAGGATATTGACTTATCTTCACCTTGAAGTAAAATTTCCTTTTCTAGAAAATTTCTACATTGAGAATACATCATGTGATCTAGTACTGGCATAATATTTTTTTAAAAGGAATTTAAGTATGAGTTTTACACTAATACTGGGTCGTCCTTCTGAAGTCACAAATGAGAGACTGGCTTGGTGTTCTTGGGGTTGAGTCTTTGAGGGAGATAATTAATGATTAAAAATTAGATTAAAACTTGTATGTCAAGTGTGAATCTGGAAAGCCTGAGAGACGGAGAGGGTGAAAGCAAGGACAAGCTAGCAAGGCTGAGGGGAAAGGTGTGCCAAGGAAAACGCACCATTCAGTAGCATTCTGTGGGGAGACAGAAACTAGTAGGTGTAAGCCGAGTGGCCTGTAGGGCATCATTTTTACAGAGAAACAAGGAATATACTGCAGGTAAAGGTAGAAAGAATTTATTTATTTTTGCTAGTGCCTCACACAAGCTCTCTTCCCCCAGCCATCTCTGGTTTCTATGTCAGAAAGACTCTTAACTCTCAGTGAACTGAAGTCAAAATCCCAAACTGAGTATCCGAGGTGACCTGGGATGTCAAGCCAGAGTAAAACAAAGCTTGAACTGGAAGTTGATTAGGTTTGGACAGAGAAGTGAGGGGGAGCCCCAGAGAATGATTGGCATCCCTCAAAAAAAAGGAGATGAGCCATTGTCTCATCCCTGGGAAGAGGACACTTTCAGGCCTGCTCACCAGGGGCCACTCTTCAGGAAATGCACCAGGAACTGGGTTTTGGACTGCCCAGCCTCCGGAATGAGAAGAAATCAATGTCTTTTGTTTATGTCACCCAGTCTTGTATTTTATTACAATAAACAGAGAAGACTAAGACATCCAGTTACTGAAGTAGTTTCTTCACTTTATCAACATTGAGGACCTATATGTGCTAGGTGCTGTGTATACATATTTTTTCTGAATCATAAATCATGAGTGTGAATTATATATATATACTTACAGAGTAGACATTATTTATTATTATTATTATTATTATTATTATTGTTATTATTTGCTTTTTGGGTCACACCTGGCAATGCACAGGGGTTACTCCTGGCTCTGCACTCAGGAATCACCCCTGGTGGTGCTCAGAGGACCATATGGGATGCTGGGAATCGAACCTGGGTCGGCCGCGTGCAAGGCAAATGCCCTACCCACTGTACTATTGCTCCAGCCCCAACATTATATATTATTGATGATACAGTGTAACATGTACTATTCGTATATATTATATTAATATTTAATTTATAAATGTCCTTTATTCCTACTTCATGTTGTCTTCCTTCTTTCCTTCCTTTTTTTTGGGGGGTCACATCTGGCAATGCTCAAGTATTACTCCTGGCCCTGCACTCAGGAATCACTCCTGGCAGTGCTCAGGGAAACTTATGGGATGCTGAGGATCAAACCAGGGTCTGCTGCATGCCAGGCAGGTGTCTTACCCTTTGTACTATTGTTTCAGCCCAAAATAGTTTTATTTTTAAAATTTCCCTCCTGAGGTGCCGGAGCGATAGCACAGCGGGTAGGGCATTTGCCTTGCACGTGGCCGACCTGGGTTCGATCCCTGGCATCCCATATGGTCCCCCAAGCACTGCCAGGAGTAATTCCTGAGTCAGAGCCAGGAGTAACCCCTGAGCATTGCTGGGTGTGACCCAAAAAGCAAAAAAAAATTTTTTTAATTTCCCTCCTGAAACTTCTGTTTTCTTTAATGACATTGTATTGACTAATGCCCCCTTGAGCAGTGTTAGATAGTTGCGGAGATAGTAGATGTTTTGCCAAGTTTCTGATTTCAATCAACATGCTTATAGCTTTCATTAAAAAAGATGTCAGCTATAGAATTGAGTCGTATGTATTTTGCCATATGTTTTCAAATATAGGCTTAATTATTGCTTAGTTATGACAAAGTCAACAGATGAGCAGATGACCTTCATCTGAAAGATAGCTTGAGGCTTGAGAGCTTAATGGGCCGGAGCACATACTTTATGTGGTTGGATCCCTAGCACCACATAGTCCCCTGAGCAATGCCAAGAGCAACCTGCTAGCAATAAGCCAGAAGTAGTACTTGACCCCTGATTGTAGCTAAAATTAAATAAATAAGTGCTCATCAAACTCCCAGCTTGTATTAGAAGTTTGTATATTTTATACCTATATGTTAATGATAGCAAAGCACTGAATATGTCACAGTAAGTTTGTACATAGAATAAAAGTAATTTCATGTGTAATTTGACATATGTGTCAAATTACTTATACATACATATATATGACAAATTACAGATTTGACACATGTAAGATATATATATATATACATTAATATCCTTTTTTTTTAGGGGGTCACACCTGGTCATGCTTAAGGCTTACTCTTGACTCTGTGTGCTCAGGGATATCTCCAGGTAGTGCTCAGGACAACATTAAGTGGTGCTGGGTATCAAAACAGGGTGAGCCATGTGCAGACAAGTACCTGAACCGTCATACTATGTGACTCTGAAGAGAAGGATGCATACCACACTGTGAGGTACATGTGGAAACACCAGGCTTAGCCAGGAGACAGAGGACACAGGTAAGAACCTTCATCTTCATCTTGTTCAAAACAGTATGACAGATTTTTATGGGAAAAAAATGGGTAAGAAAAGTGAGCAAGGCTAGGATAGTTAGTGAGAATAATTTCTGCAGAGTCTTGGCCTCAGGCTTACTCCAAGTTGTCGTATAGACCCTGAAATGATTATAACTGCAGATAGTGACCTGGAATGTTCTGAGAGCCTGATAAAAAAGGTGGTCTCAAAGGCAAGTGGTGCTTTCCAGGAACTGGGTAAATCACAATGATTCTAGGACATCAACAGGGCCCCAGGTTTGGGAGATTCCAAATGCAGAAAATAAAAACTTTATAAATATAGCATGTTAAAGAAAAAATAATCCATTTATATTCTCTCAAGTTCTTTTAGGAAAAATATTTTAAATTTTCTCAAATATTTTTCAGCATTTATTGAGATAACCATAGATTTTTCTCTTTAGACTTAATAGTATTATGAATTGTATCAGATTATTTTGTTCTAATATTACCTATTTTTGATAGGCTGCTACCAGTTTGGCCATAGTTAATATTTTAAAATATCTAACCAACTTTTGTTTTTTTCTGTTTTGGGACCATACCCGGTGTGCTCAGGAGTTACTCTTGGATCTGCACTCAGGACTTATTGCTGGTGGTGTTCAAGGGGACTATATGGGTTTTGGGGAATAGAACCTGGGTCAGCAATGTTCAAGGCAACTTGCTGAACTACCACTCCAGTCCCTAAGCCATTTTTAACAAATATTTTCTATACCTTGTTATTAACTTAGAATTAAATTTAGATTAAATCATCATCATCATCATCATCATCATCATCATCATCAACAACATCATCATCATCGTCGTTGTCCCGTTGATCATCGAAGGAGGGAAGCTGGAGCGCCCCCCCCACCCCACCCCAGGGGCCCCGGGGAAGACAGCCAGGTGAGAGGGCAAGAGACTCTCTGATTAAATATTTATATTAAAATTTTGGTTGAATATTTCGTGGCAGATTCGATATGTCAAAAACAGTAATGATACGTTTTATTCCCCTAGCCCCGAAAGAACCTCCAATTGTTGGGAAAGACGAGTAAGGAGAGGCTGCTAAGATCTCAGGGCTGGGAGGAATAGAGATGTTACTGGTGCCCGCTCGAGTAAATCCATGAACAATGGGATGACAGTGATACAGTGATTATATTAAATATAACCCACCTATATATTTTTTAACAAGAATGAAGTTTTATACAAGTACATCTGAGGCATAGATGCATATAAATCACTTGGGGACAAAAATTGAGAAAAAACTGGTAGGGGTGAATAAAGCCTATACAAGCAGTAGAAGTTGGCATCCTGCCAATTCCAACTCTGAGCTCACTGCAGAGCTGGATTCAGTCAATTGAGAGACATTAGTCAATGAACTGTAGCACTGTTGCACTGTTGTCCCGTTGTTCATCAATTTGCTCAAAACTTCCTGTATTTTAATAATAGTAGAGCACTGAAAAATCTCACAATAAGTTTATACATAGAATAAAAGTAATTTGTTATATTTTGACATATATATATATATTTGTTTGTTTTTTTAGGCCAAACCTGGTTGTACTCAGGGCTTACTCTTGGTTCTGTGCTCAAGGATCTTTCAAGGTGGTACTTGGGGCACCATATGTGGTGGTGGGGATTTAACTAGTGTGAGCCATATGCAGACAAGCACCTTAACCACTATGCTATCTCTGTGATAGTATAGCAGGACAGTGTTGGGGGTGAGGGCATACCTAATGGTGTTCAGGTCTTACCCCTACCTCTGCTCTCAGGGATCACTCCTGGAAGTGCTCAAGGGATCATCTGGGATGCTGGGGATTGAATCTAGGTGAGCCACATACAAGGCAAGTGCCCTGTGCACTGTATTATTGCTCCAGCAACTGAGATGTATTTTTATATGTAAATGTAGGTGACTATGCAAAAATTCGATCTTACTCTGTTCTTAGAATCACTGTGAATTTATAAGATACAAACAAAACCAGATTGGTAATGATGTGTTATATTGGTAGTGTTATAACATTAGTAAGTTGCCATTGGTGCCAAGAATTTCCAATCTGTTGAAGAACTCTTGTTAAATCCTGTTGCTCATCAATTTGCTCAAGCGGGCGCCAGTAACGTCTCCATTCATCCCTGTTGTGTGCTAGTGTAGTCCAATGGCGTCTGCTCGCTCTGGGATCACGAAGAGCATCAAACCGTTCATTCAGGGTCTTGATGAAGAAGTCTGACCATCTCATAGGTGGATGGCCAGGCATATTATATTATAATTATATAACAATTATATTATATTTATGTAATTAAATAATTATAAAATATGAATATTTAACCAAAGAAATCAAAGGACAAATTTGACTTGATTGACACTATAGTTGTAGTTCTAGAAATTTCAGTTTGTACATTGTTTTTTGCTTTTTTAGGGGGGTCACACCCAGCGATGCTCAGGGGTCACTTCTGGCTCTGCACTCAGGAATTACCCCTGGCCATGCTCGGGGCACCATATGGGATGCTGGGAATCGAACCCGGATTGGCCGCGTGCAAGGCAAATGCCCTACCCGCTGTGCTATCACTCCCGCCCCTGGTTTGTACATTTTTTAAAGCTGAGAGTTGTTGGCTTGTTGACAATGGAAACTTAAGACTGATGAGCAAAATGGTAGTTCAAGGGAGGATGGATTGAGCTCACTTCTTACTCCTAGCTCTGTGCTCAGGGGATCACTCATAGTGGGGCTTGGGAAACCATAAGGGGTGCCAGGGATTGAACCCAGGTCGGCTGTATGCAAGGCAAGCGCCCTACCTGCCCTACTGTCTCTCTGGTCCCTGGAATTAGGTTCTAAACACTGAAAATTAAAAACAAAATTTTTACTGACATTGTGATATTTGTTATTCTGCAGGACTGGTCTCCATTGCCCATTCTTCAGCTGTTAGACATTTGAATTGATTCCATATCCTGCCTGTTGTACTAAATGCTACAATGAACAAAGGTGTATGTGTACCTGTGTACATTTGTACATCTGTGTATGTGTGTGGTGTGGTATGTGTGTATCTGTGTGTGCATGTACGTGCATGTGTGTGTGAACTCAGATCATTCTTGATAGTGCCAGGGATCAAACCCAGGTTTGACTACTTGTAAAGTAAGTCTTATTTATACCAGCTGTACGATCAGGCCAGGAGGACTGATCCATGGTTGAAAGCTTGCCACAAGTTGGTTGGGGGGTGGGATGTAGAGCAGTTAGGACAGAGAAGGGACCACTATGACAATGATAGTTGGAAATGATCACTCTGGACAAGAACTGAGTGTTGAAAGGAGGTAAAGGGATATACACGACAACCTTTCAGCACCTGTATTGCAAACCATAATGCCCAAAAGGAGAGAGAAGGGGGAGAGAGAGAGAGAGAAAGAAGAAAAATGTCTGTCATAGAGGCAGGCTTGTGGGGGAAGGAAGGGAAACTGGGTACACTGATGGTAGAAAATGTATTCTGGTGAAGGGATGGGTCTTGGAACATTATAGACTGAAACCCAATCACAAACAACTCTGTAACTGAGTATCTCACCATGATTCAATTTTTTAAAAAAGTAAATTAGTGCTACTGTGTTTTGGGAGTAGATGCTGAGAAGTAGGATTTCTGGGTTGTTTGGAAGCTCAATTCTTAACTTTTTTTTTGTGCCCTACCTGCCATACTATTGTTCTGGCCCCAATTCTTACTTTTTTGAGGACTCTCCATACTGTTTTCCACAGAAGCATCTCCATTAATAATGAATGAAGACTCCTTTCTCATCACATCCACATCAACACTGATTGTTTCCAATCTTTTGGAATACATGTCAGTCTCACTGGTGTGTTTGGATTTGCATTTCCCTGAGATAAGTGATGGTGAGCACTTTTCCAAATGTATAGTTTGGGGAGGTGTCTATTCATCTTCCTTCCTCTATTGGGATTATTGGGGATTTTGTTGTTGAGCTTTGTGAGTGCTTTATAGATCTCGGATATTAGCCCTTTATCTGATGCATTGTGTGCAAACACTTTCTCCCATTCAGTAGGGTATTTTTCCTGGCTATCACTCTTATATAACATATCCCTGGAGGAATTTGGTAATAAAATAAGAGAATAAACACTGTCACTGTCATCCCATTGCTCATCGATTTGCTCGAGCAGGCACCGGTAACGTCTCCATTGTGAGACTTGTTACTGTTTTTGGCATATCAAATATGCCACGGGGAGCTTGCCAAGCTCTGCAAGGTGGACGAGATACTCTCAGTATATTGCCAGGCTCTCTGAGAGCGGCAAAGGAATCAAACCTGGGTTCGCCACGTGCGAGGTGAATGCCCTACCCGCTGCGCTATCGCTCCAGCCCAAGAGAATAATAAAATAATAAAATAATTGTTGTAAATATTTTAAAATTGGGGCCAGAGCGATAGTACAGCGGGCAGGGCGCTTGCCTTGCACACAGCCGACCCAGGTTTGGGGCCGGCATCCCGTATGGTCCCCTGAGCACCTCCAGGAGTGGTTCCTGATTGCAGAGCCAATACTAACTCCTGAGCATCACCGGTGAGACCAAAAAGGCAAAAAATATATATTTTTAAAATTTTCTCTAGTGCGTGTCTGAATATGTTAAATATTCATAGTAAAAGTGCAATGTCAAATAGAGGAATAAGGGGACTCAAAGAGACAGCTAGATCAAAGTATACATTAGAATTGATTGTAGGATGAAGGTGGCATTTAATTATTTTGTGGGGAGTGACAACTTAGTAAATGGTATTATAAACAGATATACGTTTGTTAAGAAAATAAAATGAGGGGCTGGAGCAATAGCACAGTGGGTAGGGCATTTGCCTTGCACGCGGCCGACCCAGGTTCAATTCCCAGCATCCCATATGGTCCCCCGAGCACTGCCAGGAGTGATTCCTGAGTGCAGAGCCAGGAGTAACCCCTGTGCATTGTCAGGTGTGATCCAAAAAGAAAAAAAAAAGAAAAGAAAATGAGGGGCTGGAGCAATAGTACAGGGGGTAGGGCATTTGCCTTGCATGCAGCCCACCTGGGTTCGATTCCCAGCATCCCATATGGTCCTCTGAGCACCATCAGGGGTGAGTCCTGAGTGCAGAGCCAGGAGTAACCCCTGTGCATTGCCAGGTATGACCCAAAAAAAGCAAAAAAAAATGAGAACTGGATAGAGAGATAGGACAGGACTTACAGCATTTGCCTTATAAGCAACAGATCCTCGTTTGATCCCAGGGACCATATATGGACCCCTGAGCACTGCCAGAAATGAACCCTGAACACAAAGCTAGGAGTAATCTCTGAACACTGCCAGGTATGGCTTCAAAACAAAGCAAAGCAAAATAAAATAAAATAGCCCATACATTCAAACAAATATTAAAGTCTAGTCTTTAATCTCTAAAGAAATGTGTGAATTGATTCAAGTTTTTCATATATTCCTCTGACAACAGTAAAGCCTTAAAAATGTGTACATTTTGTGAGAGATTAAAATTTATTAGGAAGTGTTTTTAGTAGCACTAGAACTACATTTTATTAAGATACCAAGTTTGTAAGTGGGAGTAAGGTTACATATAGAGGTCAAAAAACTTCATTTCTGGGAATGGAGCAATAGCATAGCGGATAGGGCATTTGCCTTGCACGAGGTCAACCCGGGTTTGATTTCCAGCACCCCATTCGTCCCCCAAGCACCATCAGGCATAATTCCTGAGTGCATGAGTTAGGAGTAACCCCTGTTCATCGCGGGTGTAAAGCCGAAAAAAAAAAGAAAGAAATTTTATTTCCAGAAAGTTGCTGAAAAAAATTAAAATTTTGGTTTTAAAAAAATTTAGGGAAGAAAATTTAACTGAAATATACGACAATGTAAACAGCAGTGATTTTTGAATGTTTGGTTGTATTATGCATGTTCTTCCTCCTTTCTAAATTTTCCGTGTTGCACAAGTGTTCTAATAAATAATAATAGAATTTAATGTATTTTAATAGTAGCTGCTTAATATCTAACCCTATGCCTGGCCTTTAGGGAGACATTCAATAAATGCTTATTATATTGAATTTTTTTATCCTTGGTGACTAAGCCCACCTACAATTTTTAAACATTTAGAAATCTCTCTTTCCGGAAGGGATTTTAAAAGATGGTTTCCATAACACTTAATCTCTGGGTACATAATAGTTGAGTAATTCATTAATTATCCAAGCTGTAGATTTTCCAGGAAACAGAGAATTTAGACAGAAATGTAGTTAGAAGTTCTCTTGGCACTGAAGTCAAATATAAAAGCTTTCACAGACATGCAGATATTCTAAATTACTTCTACTTAGTTTCCATAGTTTAGAGTTTTTCACAGGATGACAAATTAAATGCAGCTTTTTCTAAAAGGCAGGTAGTTTTTAAAAGTTTTTGTTACTGTTACTAGCATAAACCATAGAATGAGTTACTGACCCCAGGAAAAACAGAAATTAAAAGTCTGGTTTCCTAAAATCTTGCAAAAGGGCTTCTTAGAAATTCCCTTTTAGGGACTGGAGACATAGAGCAATGATAAGGTGCTTGCCTTATATGCAGCTGATCTCTGAGCCCTTCCAGGAGTGGTTCATGAGTACAGAGTTAGGAGTAATTCCTGAGCACTCTGGGTGTGACCCCCCCCAAACGAGAGAGAGAGAGAGAGAGAGAGAGAGAGAGAGAGAGAGAGAGAGAGAGAGAGAGAGAGAGAGAGAGAGAGAGAGAGAGTCCTCTTTATTAACAGCTCAATTTCCCAGGGTCTCTCGGAGAGATTCATTGTTTTCTCAGCTACTCACGTTGGTATTTGCTGGACTAAGGCAGCGTTTGTGACCTAAGAGCCTCTGGACGTGGAATTTCTTTTCTCAAATCTCCAGATTTCCCCTCATTCAAAACAAAACATGGCGCCACCTATTAACATTCTCTAGTATTACATTATGAGAAATTCTGTGATTCATTTTTTAGCAATCAAATACTTTCTGAACTCCACTTTATGTTCCAGCACAAACTTCGGGTTTTGGAGATGAACAAGAGGGTCTGAATTCTCAATTTAATTGAGAAGAGAGAGATAATTTGGGGTTTATGATGTCAAGGGAACATGCATCATTTTATCTCTGGTATTTAGCATGGATGTGACCCAGACAAGACTCCAGTTTGATAGTAGGTAATATAACAACAACAGCAAAAAAAAAAAAAGTTTTGAGTTTTAAAAATCAAAAGCAGCTTTTATGGTTGGGGAATAGCTATCATGTTTGACAGATGTTGCCTGTTCTTGGGACAGTTAGAAATACCACAACAAAATTCAAATAAATAATTATATCTGAGATTCTGAAGATTACTAAGCGAAATTATCTTATTGGTAGTTCCTATATTTTCAGCTTCCTATTATGAATTCTTTAGAATAAACTTAAATTGGTTCTCAATTTCTACTTTTATTTGCTTCTAACAACTTTATGATTTTGTGATATTTCTCTCAGTAGATATGAGAAAAGTCAAAGAGATCACAAATATTGTGCAAATCATTCCAGCCAAAACTCTGAGATCAATTATGATAAGGAACAAGTTTATTTTGAATTAACTCTGAGTCTCATTTGTTTCTATTTCCTCTGCAGTTCTGATCACCTTGTTAGCCTATTCATTCCTATAGGACTTTCAGGTTTGTTCAAACCATAGACTCCAGTATTTCTTTTTATTTTGCTACTCCTAAATTTGAAAAAAAAATGTAATAGGTAAATGTCCCAGGAGGATAATTCAGAGAAGAAAATAGTTAGTTATCAAATTTTACAGATTTTTTAGTTGAAGGACTCAGAGGTCCAGACGCATTTCACAGTTGATGGAGTGTTGTATTCTTGAGATATGTTACTTTTGATAGATTTAAGTATGATTTACTTGTCTTTTTTAATTTGTTAGTGTTGCCAGGGATTAAGCCTAGTGTTTCTCATGTGGGAGGCATGAATTCTACCTCCGGGTCACATCTCTGGTCCAATTTATTCATTTTAATTGGTGTGTATTGGTGTGCAGTGTTCTTTTGTGACTATTTGCTAACTTATTGTTCCCATTGTTAAAGATTTAGCCTAGCTGTTGTTGTTAAAAGCAACAATGCTTGCTTAATTATTTAATCACGAAGACTCTCTTTTGGGTTCTATAAGTGCAGATTCATTGCCAAGAATCTGGTTTGTAGGGTTATTACTGTGTGGGGTTGAGTCCCACCTGTGGAATAGAGAGATTTACTTAATCAGGATTTCTCGACCAGGATATTCCAGCAGGCTACAGGTGGTAATTGCATAAGTGGGCACGATGGCAGAAGCCAACCAGTAAAACGGGGGTGGGGGGCAAAAGAGGGAAACAAAGTCAAAGGGGGGGAGAGTTGGAAAAAAAGGTTAAAAAACACTGATTTAGCAGTGTTTTAGTTTGATCCTTCTACCACATTCATAGTATTACCTACGTAATCATTTCTTTCTTCACTTTTGAGTTATTACCTCATTTACCCTCTGGCATTTACTGTTCTGATAAAACGTCTGTTGGAATTTCTTGGTAGATTGTGACTTTTCAATTGTCCCTTCACCCTTAACCTTCAGAATTTCACTATATCTTTACGTGGAATTAATTTTTCTAATGTTCCTGCTTAATACCCAATGTACTTGAAAGTATGTTTTTTTTTCAGTTCTGAAATGCTATTTGCATGATTTCTTTAAATCTTTTTCTCTGTCATTGCCTTCCTTATCTTATTTTGGAACTCCTGCAAGACCTTTCTTGGAATCTCTCAATCTTATCTTCAAGTCTCTTTAGTTCTCATTAATGTTTTATTGCTTCTCTGTGTTGCATTCTAAGTTAATTTCTCACTACTGTTTTTTCAGTTAAGTACTGATTTTATCTTTGACTATGTCATGTCTAAAATAGATTCCATCTGTTGCATAGTTATATTTCTCTTTTCTAGAATTTCTGATGTTTTTGTTGTTGTTGTTGTATTGTTTTTGGGGGGCACATTCACAGTACTCAGGGCTTACTCCTAGCTCTGTGCTCACCAAAAACCACATGTGATGTTGGGTATTGAATCCAGGTCAATTGCTTACAAAGCAAGTGGCCTACCTACTGTACCATACTCCTGTCCTCTCTTTGTTTCTTTATTGATCTTTTAATTTCTTTTTAAAATTAACCTATTGTTGTTTTATTTCTGTTAGTTTTATTTCTTTATTTAAAGGTCCTAGATGTGGATTTTTTTAGCTTTTTTGGGTCATACACGACGATGCACAAGGGTTACCCCTGGCTTTGTGCTCCTGGCAATGCTCAGTGGACCATATGGGAGGCTGGGAATCAAACCCAGGCCAGCCGCATGCAAAGCAAACACCCTACCCGTTGTACTATCGCTCTAGCCCCGGTCCTGGATAAGTTTATATGTGTTTTGATGAGACTATTTTGTAATATAATTTTTGTAACAATATTTCATATTCTGATTTTGTTGGCTGATTTTTTTAAAGACAAGTATTTTGAGGATTAATTATTTATATATTTGCTAAACTGATAAGAACAAAATGTTGTAGGAGATTGGCATAATGACAAGAGGAGAAATTTTTTTTTTCGGTTTTGTTTTTGGACCACAATCCAGCAATGCTCAAGGGTTACTCCTGTCTGTGCTCTCAGAAATTACTCCTAGCAGTGCTCAAGGGACCATCTGGGATACCGGGTATTGAGCCTGGGTTGGCCGCGTGCAAGGCAAACACTCTCTCTGCTATACTATCACTCTGGTCCTCCAAGAGGAGAAATTTGAATAGAACAAGTTTACTTTAATCCTCCAGTTTATTTTATGCTTTATTATCTAGAGGTTAAAATTGAAAAGTTAAAATGTTGAAGTTGCTGCCTATGAATCTTTATAGATTACCTATGTAGTACAAATGAGTAGAAGGAAGGAAGGACTAGAGCATTACAAATCAGTGAAACTAATGCTGGAGATAGTACAGCAGGCAGAGCACTTGCTTTGCGTGTGGTTCACCTAGGTTTGATCCCTGGTACCACATCTGTCCCCTAAGCCCTCAGGAGTGATCCCTGAGCACAGAGCCAGGAGTAAGCCCCGAGCATAGAACCAGGAGTGAGCCTTGGGCAGTCAGGGGTAATCCGTGAACATACCCAGTTGTGCCCCTCCCCCATTTACACAAACACACACACACACACACACACACCAAAGGAAAAAAAATAGTGAATGCTAGATAGGCATGACAATACTGACTCCATCTATTTTTTATTTTTCATATTTGGGGGCCACACCATGTGGTGCTCAGGAGCCACACCTGGTTCACTGCCTTAGAACCACAGCCAGCAATGTGTGGGAAAACCCTAGCAGAGCTGGGATTTGAACCGGAGTCACTACCGCAACCATAGGCTAGGCAAGTGCATCAACCTTTGTACTATCTCTCTGTCCTCCATTTTTCATATTACTTATGGGGACCTCTCCAGCAGTGCTAAGAGCCCGGGACCATTCCTGGTGATACTTGGCCTCATGGTACAGGCCTGGATTGTTGTTGAATGTTTTAATGCTATACTGCTCTGCCTGCGGGTGCTAAGGGCCACCCGGGGCTACACTTGGAAGTGCTCTGGAGGTCACTCACCACCAGGGATTCAGCTTGGGGCCTAAAGTATGCATGACTCCACCTGTGTGCTATCTCCTTGGCCCTCCAACTGATTTTTCATTTTTCTTTCCTTTTCTTTCTATTTTTCCTTGTTGTTATTGTTTGCTTTTGAGTCACACCCTTTGCTGCTAGGGGTTATTCCTGGCTCTGCACTCAGAAATCATTCCAGGTGGTGGTGGTTGGGATACTGTGATGAAACCTGGGTCAGCCTTGTGCATGGCAAGCACTCTGCATTCTATACTATCACTCTGGCCCCCTTTTCTTTTAGCTTCTTTATTTTTGGGCCACACCCTGTGCTGCTCAGGGGTTTCTCCTGGTTCTAACCTCAAGGATCATTCTTGGCAGATTTCAGGGACCATATGAGTTGCCAGTGCCAGGGATTGAACTCAGTCGGGCTCATGTAAGGCAAATTCAAGTACCCACCAACTGAACTATCTTTTTGACCCCCATTTGTTTGATTTTGAATAGAAAAAAAATTATTGCCTTTTGGGTTAAGTGACAATTAGCACATTTTTATACCACAGGAACTTAATATATCGGTTGGTCTCTTCCTTTTATTTCTAATATCATAAAACTTTTTGAATCTTCACCATTAAAGATGGGCTTTTCTCATCTGTGACTTTGCCTCTCCCCACTCTTTATTTTCCTTACTTTTGTTTTCCCTCAAAGCACATAAGAATCAGCCACAGGGTTAAAGAGATAGTACGGGGCTAAGACACTAACTTCGAATGCTGCTGACCTACGTTGACCCCATATTGTTTGCTTAAGTATCAAGTATAGTTCCTTAAGCATCACCAGAGACAATTGCTAAGCATCATCATCATCATCATCATCATCATCATCATCATCATCATCATCATCATCATCATCATCATCCCGTTGATCCTTGAATTTCTCGAGTGGTCTCAGTAACGTCTCCATTCGTCCTAGCCCTGAGATTTTAGAAGTCTCTCTCTGCTTGTCCTTCCCAATGATGCTGCATTGAAGGCTCGCTCTTTCAGGGTCAGGGGAATGAGACCCAGTTTGTTACTGGTTTTGGCATATAAATACACCATGGGGAGATTATGAGGCTCTCCCATGTGGGCAGGAAACTCTTGGTAGCTTGCCAGTTTCTCCCAGAGGGAGAAGTAGGCTATAAGATATCGCTTCCGGGAGCTTGCTTTTAAGTCTCTAAATGTGGGCCGTTTATGGGATTACACAGCGCCGGGGGCAGTCCCTGGGTGTGACCGCCTAGCTACTGGAAAATGGGAAATCTGGGCAGAAGAGGCCCAGTCCCGATCTAAGCAGGCTTGGAGGTCTCAGCCCCAGGTCCCACACACCTGGGACCTGGGTTCCTCTGCTGGTACCTTCATTCGTGAGGCTCATCCGAATGTGTGGAGAGGAGCCTTGAGCATGGCTGTGGCTAGGCTCCGGAGGTCTTCAGCCGCAGGAGTGCTGCTCAGTGTGGGAAGAGAAGCTGGAGCCTATGCCCTCCGAGGGGGCCCGGGGAAGACATCCAGGCAGGCAGGCAAGAGACTGTGAAGCATAGAGCCAGGAATAAGCCTGAACACCATTGAGTGTGGCTTCTAATTAAAACATCAGCCACTTGTACAATGCTGTTGAAAAACAGCAACTTCTGATTTCTCCATTCTAAAAAATATCAGCAGCAACTATTCTTACCTCCTAGATAGTTATTTTATATTTACAACCATGTTTACAAACAGTACAATTGAATGAGTGCTTCTTCATTTTTTTTTTTTTTTTTTTTTTTGCTTTTTGGGTCACACCTGGCGATGCACAGGGGTTACTCCTGGCTCTTCACTCAGGAATTACTCCTGGCGGTGCTCAGGGGACCATATGGGATGCTGGGAATCGAACCTGGGTCGGCCGCGTGTAAGGCAAATGCCCCACCCGCTGTGCTATTGCTCCCACCCCTGAATGAGTGCTTTTTTTTGGTTTCACCTTTGGGTTTTGACCTCACCTGGTGATGCTCAGGGGCTTCTCCTGAAGCAGTGCTTGGGGGTTATTCCTGCAGTTCTGCCACCTGGCAAAGCACCAATTCTGAGTTATCTCCCCAACCAGAAGGAATGCTTGAGGATTTTTCTATTGGTTCTCCATCAGGATAAATAATAACAGCCATCATCACTCAGCGTTTAGCATATAAGGCACTTTTCTGGCTGCTTCCCATATATTAATTTATTTAGTGGCCATAATAAGTCTAAGAAGTGTGTTGTTATGTAAACTATTTTGCAGATAAGAAAATAGAGGAAGAGAAGAACTTAGAAATTTGCCCAATGCCATTCATTTGATAGTGGCTGTGTTGGATTCAGACCCTGGGGATTTGGCTCAAGGTCTCACGTGTTTCACCTCACTTTCTTTGCCTCTGGTGTCAAAGCAGAAACTTCTCTGCTCTCACCAGAGGCTTGTCCCCTTGAGTTCATTCAGTACTTCTCTGAGGATCTCAGCTTCTCTCTCTATTTATTTTCATTAGTTCAGCTCTGTTATCCCAAAGAGGAAACTTCCCTCCAAGCCTACCTGCTTGCAAATGATGGTATCATGTTTTCTTCTTTTTCCCTGCCAATGGTTTCAGTATCTTCACCTCTTAATATTGTCCTCTGGTAATCTAGTTTGTACTGTCACCATTTGTTCTGGTAACTGTTGTTGCATGCAAATTGCCACTAGATATAGTGGCTAAAACCAATGATTATTTTGCTCACAATTTCTAGCTCACAATTCTGTGGGTGAGGAACTTAAGAAGGACTGTCTGCACAGGTCTTCCACAGTCTTCTTGTGGCTGTGGGTAGATGTTGGCAATGGCTGAAGACACGATCGGGGTGGGACCCTGTTGGATGACATTGGGTTGTCCTTGATGCTCCCACAGGGAGCTTAGGTTTATTGAGTTGCTCTCACAACAGTGAGACTGTTGTCTCAACAGTGGATTGGAGTGATAGCACAGTGGGTAGGGCATTTGCCTTGCACGCGGCCGAGCCAGGTTTGATTGGTCCGTCCCTCTCAGAGAGTCTGGCAAGCTACCAAGAGTATCCTGCCCTCATGGAAGAGCCTGGAAAGCTACCCGTGGTGTATCAAATATGCCAAAAATAGTAACTACAAGTCTCACAATGAAATGTTACTGGTGCCTGCTCAAGCAAATCAATGAACAATGGGATGACAGTGCTACAGTACTACTCCCACAATGGTGCCCCTGAGACACACCCAATTCCATCAAACACTGATAATCCTATATTGCTTCTCTCTTTCCTTTATGTCACTTGCATGGTTTAGCAATGTCCTTTCTGTATAAACACAGGAAGACAGTTCATATTATGCTTTGTAACATGGGAGTTAATTGACTCCGAAATAATGTTTACTCCTGGGCATCCATATTTACTTGACTTAAGCCTCAGTCGCTCTTAGTTCCTAGCACTCCAAAAGCAGGGTCCCAATGAAGGGAATGGATGGACCCATTCCCTTGGAACTTCATGTGCTCCTTAGTAGCAACCTGTAAGCTACTCTGGCATTGAAAGAGGACAAGCTAAGCACCATAAGTATAATAAGCTAAGAGCATGGTCATGGGACACATTCTGTCATGACCCAAAAAGAAGTAACTGAATAAGGACCCTACTTGGGTTGAGAAAGACTAACCTGGCCTGAGGACTGTGATCTGGGATATATATAGTGAGATGTCCCTAGGAAGAGCCAACCTTTAAGCTTAATATATCTTTTACTGTGTTCATGCAAAATGACTAGAAATATCATAAGAAGTAAATTTACTATGATTGTTTAAATGAATTACTAGCTGAGGAAAGAATAAATCAATACACTCTGGATGGAATCCCGCCCTTGAGTTGATAGCCTAGTAATCTGGAGTGCTGAACCCTCAAATGAGATTTTGTCTTTTAGTTAATCCCCTAGAACTTCCCCTGAGGGCGTGGCTTTACCTCTGTTGTTATGACAATGTTCAATCCCACCTATGTGTGCCCCACCCTTCATAATTTCTATATAACTATGCTGTAAGGGGTCAGAGGGGTAGAGGACTTCGAGGTCTATGAGGAGACTAAGATGATGGAACTATGACGACTGGGACTACGACCAAAACTACCACTATGATTGTGTTATAAGAGGAAAGCTCCAACTATTCTGGGGAGGAGAGAGAAATAAACTACCTACCAACCAGCCTGGGCCCAGTTCCTTTTTCTCCATTCCCCTGGTCCTTCATCTGTCCATCACTGATCAGGGGAATGGCTCTCGGCCACTGAACACTCGAGTCCCCGGAGCCCCTGCACTTTTCTTTGAAACTCATGGGACCCAGAGAGGCTCACTCAGGAATGTCTGTCCATGGAAACACCTCCACTTGGCCCTTTCAGCAGGATAGGCTCAGGACAATCATGGTGCTGGCCTTGCATCTCAGGGTAGTATCCCTAAAGATCCAGGCAGAGGATCTTTAAGGGTGTTGCACATGCCAGAAGTTCCTTCAACCATCCACACCATCATGGAGTGAGTTCTCCGTTTGCTCGAGTATATCAGAATTTAAGTAACTATTCTACTGCTGATGGGCCCTTGGGTGGTTTCCACTTTGGAGTTGGCTCCCCTCCTCTTGCCATGTCTCAGACCTCTATTTTCTGTCTTTGCCCCCTCATGGTCACACGAGTGAGCCTTTCTCTGGGTGGGTGTGGGGGTGGTCTAGGGCTCCAAGCAGCCAAGCCTATGTCCTGTCCTGTCCTCCAAACTGACTTCCTGATCCTACTTTCCAGGAGTAGCGGTGTGGGGAGACATCATTTCTCCTCAATCCCTTTTACTCTTGGGACCGAAGCTCTCTGTTGTATTCAGAGATGCTATCTCTCAAGGAAGCTGCTGTTTTTTCCCCTCCCCACCCCTGTGGTCCCTCAGGTCAGTGGGGACAGGGACCTGGTTGCTCTTGCCTGGAACTTCATGTGCTCCTTAGTTCGGTGCCTGTACAGTGACCAGTTGGGGTCAATTTTTGATCGGACCCTGTCACTGGCTCATGGACCCTGTCACTGGCTCATGGGCATGAGGCTTCCAGGAATGATTCCTGAGCACAGAGCCAAAAATAAGTTCTGAGTATAGCCAGGTGTAGTGCCCCAAACCCAAGAAAACAAAAATAAAACAAAATTCATCCAAGGTAAGAGAGGTATTAGAAGGGTTAGGGCATGTGCATTTTATATATATATATGCAGGTGACCTGGGTTCAATCCTAGCACCACATATGATCCCCTGAATCAGGAGTGAACCCTGAGCACACCTGGGTTTGGTTTCCAAACCAAATCAAATAAGCAAATAAAATATAGGGTATTTTTGGTTTTTTGGGGGGTCACACCTGGCAATATTCAGGGCTCTGCACTCAGGAATTACTCCTGACAGTACTCAAGTGACCATATGAGATGCTGGAAATGGAAGCCTGCAAGGCAAACACCTATCTGTTATCCTATTGCTCTGAGCCCCAGTAAGATATTGTCGAACTGTCGGACTGTCAACCTGTTGTTCATTGATTTGCTCGAGCAGGCACCAGTAACATCTCATTGTGAAACAGTAACAAGTATGAGTGAAGCTCACAGAACCAGGCTCAAAGGGACCCGGAAACCAAGATCCTCTGCCTGCTAACACCAAGCTCCGGCAACCCAAGGGTCACACATATAAGACCCACCCTGCCGATGCCAGATAAATTCCTCATCGGCCAACCTCCAGGACCCAACTGCCGCCACACTCCAGGCCGCCTTCTGGATGCTCAGGCAGAGCCTCACGTACAAGTGAAGCCCCACAGAACCAGGATCAAAGGGACCTAGAAACCAACAACAGTAAAATATTAAAATGTTTTAAAAAACCCCTCATCATTAGGTCTGGAGAGATAGTACCAGAGTTAAGACACTGTCTTGCACATGACTGACCCAGGTTCCAGCCCTGGCATTGCACAGGAGTGACTCCTGAGCACTGAGAAATATGAGATGACTCAGAATGGCTCTACTTGAGCCAACCCCAAAGTGGAAACCACCCAAGGGCCCATCAGCAGTAGTTATTTAAATTCTGATATACTTGAGCAAACAGAGAACTCACTCCATGGTGGTGTGGATGGTTGAAGGAACTTTTGGCAAGTGCAACACCCCAGGATGATGATGTGGAGCAAAGGAAGCCAAAGACATGGACCTGGGGCAGGGGAAGAGGGAGGGGGCATGTCTCTGTGGCTCAGGTTTGAGTTCAATTCCCAAAGTGGCCACATGTGCTGAGGGAGGCCTCTATTGCCCAGCTGTCTGTGTCCAGAGCTCTGCTCTCTGTAATCCCCAACACCTTCAGCAATTTATTTCCACTGCAGCCATAAATGTGACCTCCCAGAGCACCACAGAGACCCCCAGTGTGCATCACAGCTGCAAACTTTGGGCATCACAACTAGGTCTATGCACTCCCAGTCATCATAGAATGGGAAGGTGAGAGAGGAAAGACTGAAGAAGAAAGTGCTTAGGTAGAAACAGTCCTAGGGGCCGGAGACATATAGTATAGCAGGCAGTACAGCCATGTATAACCTTGCCTTGATGTGACTGTCCCAGGTTTGATCTCCAGCAACACACTTGTACTAACTCCTAAGCACTGCCAGGAGTGATCCTTGAGTGCAGAGCAAGGAGTAAGCTCTGAGCACCATTAGGCATGGCCCCAAACAAAAATAAATAAATAAATAAAATAAATTAAAACTGCCCCTAGACTAAGTGTATCAACTGGTTTCTTAGGTGAGTGAAGGATATGCTGATTGAAACAGGCTCCATGGAGGCTGATCTAATCCTCTTTCTCCATCTGGTTGCTGGTCACTGAAGGTTGACAGTCACTGAACTTAGGAGTTGTGACTCTGTTCTTGAATGATACATTTATACCATGGCTGTCGAGTTCCCCTGAATTCAGAATATTCCTTCATACATAGCTTTATCCCAGGTTCCCAGGCAAGTCACTTCCTTCTCTGATGCAGTGAAAGGCTCTTGGAGGAAGGAAGGAAGGAAGGAGGGAAGGAAGGAAGGAAGGAAGGAAGGAAGGAAGGAAGGAAGGAAGGAAGGAAGGAAGGAAGGAAGGAAGGAAGGAAGGAAGGAAGGAAGGAAGGGAGGGAGGGAGGGAGGGAGAGAAGGAGGGAGGGAGAGAGGGAGGGAAGGAGGGAGGGAAGAAGGGAGGGAGGAAGGAAGGGGAGAGAAGAGGGGAGGGAGGGAAGGAGGGAGGGAGGAGTTGATTTACATTGGAGGGAACGGAGTATATATTCTCCCCCTACAAACATCCTGTGAATTGTGCCCATCCCAAGCTGACTCAATGGTCATTCAGAAAGACCAGTTCACTTGTTCTGCAAGGGAGAGCTCTCACACAGACCTGAAGACACACTCGTGCTGTGTGAGTCCTAATGGAACTTGCAGCACTCATTCAGGAAGCTTCTGGGAGGGCACAGGGCACAGGGCACAGACCTTGAGGGAGGAGGAGGGGCATGCAGGGGAGTCAGGCTGCCTGGTGCATGCGCAGGTGGCAGAGGAACTCACAGGACAGTCCTGTATACGTGACTGCCACCATGCTGGGCTGCCAGAGGGAGACTTCAAGGAAAGGTCGCTTGGGCAGAGGTGGGTGTGGTGAGGAGATGAAAGGAGGGCTCAGATTGCAGGAGGTCCAGGGTCCTGCCCGGAGAGCCCTTGCAAAGTGCTCACAGGACTTGAGTGGAGAGAAAAATCAGGGCATAAGCCACCGATTTTTGCTGATGCAGAGAACAGAGGGTGGAAGTGTGGGAACCAACCTTTCCTGGGTCCTTTCTTCTAGCTGTGCAAGGAGTCTCTTGGGTTTTCCTGGTCTCTCTGCTCCCTCTCACTTAAAGGCATACACACCTCCCGGTGACCTGGGAGACAAGCACGGCTGTAGTGTGATGGAAGGTGGAAGAATGGGGACTTTAGGAGTGAGTGTCTGACAAAGGCAACTGGAACGATTCCCAGCCTTGTTCAGGGCTGGGACTTGTCCTGTCCCACTGTGCACTGCTGGAGAAAGAGTGGCTGATAGCGATAGTGACAGTAACAATGCAGGGGGAGCTGGGCCGGGTAGAGGGTTCAGTCCCCTGGGAGCCCGGGGAGGGTGGGGGAAGAGGGCTGAGGCTGCTGTGAGCTTCTGTGTTGGAAGAGCAAAGGCTCAAACCCAGTTTGGCTGAGGGGTGGCTCAGAATTACTGTAACTTGATGCTCCAGGTGAGGGTCCCAGATTGCCCTAGTGGTTGTTAAAGTGAGGTTCCTGGGGGCTCACAACATCTGCATCCACTGGGACTGTGTTAGAACTGCAGGTTCCCGGGAAGGGCCCAAGATTATTCTGTCAGGAAACGGGAGCAGAGCCTGGCAACCTGTGCTCAACAAGGCCCCCAGGTGAGCTGGATTCTAGCCAGAGCTTAGGAACCTAGAGGAGGGCTCTTCTCCCTCTCCCCTCCTGTCCCCTCCTATCTTGTTCCCTCCCCTCCCTTCTTTCCTCCTTCCCTTCACTCCTCTCCCCTCCCCTTCCTTTCCCTTTCTTTTCCTTTCTTCCCTCCCTCTTATCCTCCCTCCCCCCTCCCCTCCTCTTTCCTTCCTTCCCTTTCCCTCCCCTTCCCCGATTCCCTTTCTTTCTCTTCCTTCCATCCCTCCCCTTCCCTTTCCTCCCCTTCCCTTTCCTCCCTTTCCCTTTCCTCCCCTGCCCACCTTTCCTGATTCCTGCCCTCCCCTCCCCTTTTCTCACTTCCTTTCCTTTATCTCCATCTCCTCTCTTTCTTTGTCCTTGGTCCATCTCAGAAGGAGCTGGAGGCTCTCCTACCACAGTGCTCAGGGGTCACTTCCAGCAGAGCTCAAGGAACGATGAGTGTGTAGAGTGCACACTAGCATTCTGAGCTTTCTCCCTGGCCCCAGGCAATTATTTGGGGGGTTTGTGGGGGGGTGGTGCTGGATCACACCTGGCTGTACTCAGAGGTCACTAGGGGTGGTGCTTGGGGGACCATATGGGGTGACAGGGGTTGAACCAGGTCAGCCTCATGCAAGGCAAGTGCTTCCCTTTACTGTCTCTCAGGCCTCATTTAAAAAAGTTTTTTTCTTTTTTTTTTTTTTTTGCTTTTTGGGTCACACCTGGCGATGCACAAGGGTTACTCCTGGCTCTGCACTCAGGAATCACCCCTAGCGGTGCTCAGGGGACCATATGGAATGCTGGGAATCGAACCCGGGTCAGCCGCATGCAAGGCAAATGCCCTACCCGCTGTGCTATTGCTCCAGCCCCTAAAAAAATTTTTTTTTATTAGTGAATCACCGTGTTCGCCTTTCACGTGGCCGACCCATGTTCAATTCCTCCACCCCTCTTGGAGAGCCCGGCAAGCTACCGAGAGTATCGAGCCCGCCCGGCAGAGCCTGGCAAGCTACCCGGATGTATTGAATATGCCAAAAACAGTAACAATAAGTCTCACAATGAGAGATGTTACTGGTGCCCGCTCGAACAAATCGATGAGTAACAGGATAACGACAGTGACAGTGAATCACCGTGAGGTACAGTTACAGACTTACAAACTTTCATGCTTGTGTTTCAGTCATACAATGATCGAGTACCCATCCCTCCACCAGTGCCCATTTTCCACCACCAATGGTCCCAGCATCCCTCACACTACCCCTTCACCCCATCCCGCCTCTGTGGCAGGGCATTCCCTTTTGCTCTCTCTCAGGCCCCATTCTTTTTTTTTTTTTTTTAGCTTTTTGGGTCACACCTGGCGATGCACAGGGGTCAACTCCTGGCTCTGCACTCAGGAATTACCCCTGGTGGTGCTCAGGGGACCATATGGGATGCTGGGAATCGAACCAGGGTCGGCCGCGTGCAAGGCAAACGCCCTACCCACTGTGCTATCACTCCAGCCCCATCAGGCCCCATTCTTAACTGACTTTCTTTCTTCGCCACCTGATACTCTCCTTGGAAAAAAAGAGGAAAACAGAAGTGGTGCCTGAGGAATCAAGGAAATGTCTCAAAGGGCTGGAGACCAAGGCTCAGTCCCAGGCACCCATCTGCTCCCTGAGCCCAGTCTTGCTGGAATGATTCCAGCACCGAGTCAGGAGGAAGCCCTGAGAACCAACAAGCAAGCAGTCCTCCTCGTGGTGCCTGACTAAAGTTCCTGCATTCGACATGTTTGGGGGAACGTATGGGAGCATGAAGACCTCACCTCAACCTCATCCTCTGTGGTTGGGGCCCTGCATCCAAGTTCAGAAAACGGGAACTGTGTTTGCAACCTCTGCCTCTCACTGACTTGCTGTGCTAGTTCCCTGCCCTCTCTGAGCAGCGGGGTTCCCCTCTGTGAAATGGGCTTACGGTGTGGCCTGTTGGAAAAGACCTTCCTGGCAGAGTTCTGCCCATTCTACCTGGGAAGAGCTGGGAATGTGTCTGAGAATTGTCTGCAGCTTGGAGGAATCCCCCGTCAGCACCAAGCACTCGGTCAGGAAGTGTGTTGAGGTGGCCGGGCTGCTCACGAGCTGCCGTGCTCTCGTGACAGTGAAGTAGGGACACCCCCAGACACAGTCTGGAAGGTCTCAAAGGCTGCCCCTGCCTCCAGCCTGCACTGCCATGCAGGACTTAAGGATGGAGGGCTGCCGCAGGCACAACTGTCTCGGTGGGGACAGACTTGTCCCCATGGAACCTGCCGCCACACTCCCAGTCAGAGGGGCCCCCGCCGGAAGACCCACCCACCCCTTGATTTATAGCCATTCCATTTTCCCGTATAAAACTGACACTGTCCCTGCTGATAAATATTGATATATGTGAAATTCAGCAGGCGCAGGATAAAAGCCACAGAACCCGGGGCGACATCTGGCCGCCTCCAAAGACGTCACCAGCCGCCCTTCACCCTGTAGAATGCTGATTGCTAGTAGATGCAATAAAGGGTGTATAAGGTCCACGCACAGGCACGGCCAGCGGGCGAGCGCAGGGCAGTCCCCCACATCACAGCGGGTGCCGACCAGGGCCCAGGAGAAGTTTGCAGGCTCCTTTGTGATGGTGGGTGATCCGAGGACTTGGCTGGCTTTTGTGCTGAGGACACATTCATTCTTATTGGCTGGTGCTTTCATGCAGAGATGGTCTGCCAAAGTGCTGGCTTCTCTTTCTTCCTGGGAGAATATTCTCTGGGACCAATCCCAGCAAGGGAATGGGGCCTGCTGCCTTTTATCTGTCGGTTTCAAAGTTCTTGGCTGTGAGTCAGCCTGTCCCCATACCTGGGGAAGGAGATAGTTTTCAGTTTCCCCGACAGGGAGCCCGTCTGTGTTAGGCGATCGATACATCCTGGGTCACAGTGACTAAGTGCTGGCTGTGGCCTGTGGCTCCAGTGGCAGCTGGTATAGGGCACAGAGCACTGGGGAGAATGCCTGGCCGGAAGGAGGAAGAGCCCAGGAGCCTCTGTTCTTGTGTATCTGCACACCCCGCACTCTCAAGGGATCAGTCATTTTGTGCTTTTCTCCCGCACCTGCTGGATTTCACATTTATCAATGCTCTTTCTCCACCCTTGCTCCGGTCTGGAAGCAGCCTCTGGTCCTGGCACATTCCCCTGCAGAGCTGGGTCTTTGCTGTGCCTTTCCCAGGCAAATCCTATCTGCCTGAGCCACTCCCCCGCCTCCTCCTTCCCTTCTTCCCAAGCCCGGCTCTGGGGAGCTGGGATTTTGTTCACCATGCAGAGCAGTTACAGAGAACCTTCAGGAGCCATACAGTGGCTTGTCCTGTGGGACAAGGAGGGGAGGGGAGGGAGAGTGGCCAGGACCAGAGTGCTGAGGGCCTTACTAACCCAGCCCTTCAAGACTGGCTGACACTAGCCTTGGCTCATATTTTCTTGTTGGTTGCTTTGTTCCTGCTCTGTATTCCCTTCCTTCTCATCATGATGCATTTACTTTGTTCTTCTCTTATGGCTATGTTGTTTTAGGACTCTGTTTTTAAAACTTTTCCTGCAAATGAGAGTGCGCAAACCCTGCACGTGCTAACAGCAGCAATAAAGAGAGGGAAGGAAAACATCTTTCTACTTTCATAATATAAGTATTTATTTGGGGGAGGGTTTGAACCTCACTAGCAGTGCTTAGGGCTTACTCCTGGCTCTGTGCTCACTTTGGGCGGAGTTTGGGAGACCCTATGTAGTGCGGGGATTGAACTAGAGTCAGCTATGTGCAGAACAAGTGCCTTACCTGTTGTACCATCTCTCCGGCCTTTAAGCATTTTTATTATATACTGTTTACAGTACTGCCCGGAGACTCCGAGCTCTGACTCAGTTGTGGTAGAGCACCTACCTTGCAGCCATGAGGACAAGAGTTTGATCCCTGGCACTGCTCCATACGTTGAATCTGATCCTGCCGGCACTGCTGTTTGTGACTTCTGGGGACCCCACAGAAACGTGCAGTAGCCAGCACAACCCAACCAAGTGTGCAAGTGCCATGACTCAGGTATATGATCCTTGACCAGAGCTGCAGCTAAACTCTGTGTACACCACAATCAAATGTGCAGCCCCCCATCACCACAACAGCAAAAAGAGAGGATGGGGTGGAGAGGGAATGAAGAGGGGAAGCCCAGCCGGGCCAGAGAGAGGCCAGGTGTTGAGGTGCCTGCCCTGCATGCAGTCAGGTCCGGGTACATCTCCAGTAGCCCATATGGCCCCCCTAGCACCTCCGGACCCCAGCACTGCTGGGTATGGTTAAAAAGTTCCAAATATACAAACAAATAAACATGAGATAGAATTCACCAGTGAAATAAAATAAACTGAGATGTAAGCCTGAAAGCTTTGTAACTTTCCACATGGTGATTCAATTAAAAAAAAAAAGAAATTACTGTTGGTTTACAACTCAAATTATAGGTTTTTTTTAACCATACTTTATTTCAAAATATTTTTAAAATTGCCTTGTGATTTTGTCTCTACCCCTTGATGATTCAAAGTAAATTGTCATTTTTTTCTTAATATTAGTTTTAGGGCCATACCCAGTGGTGCTCAGCGGTTACTCCTGGCTCTGCACTCGGGAATCACTCCTAGCAGGACTCAGAGGACCACATGGTGGTGTCAGGGATAGAACCCTGGTGGGTCACCTAAAATCCTTCCGTATTTGAAATCACTTTTTGCTTTCTCATTTATTTATTTATTTATTTATTTATTTATTTATTTATTTATTTATTCAGTGCTTAGGATTGAACCTAGTGCCTCATACAGGTAAGACAAGTGCTTTTACTACTGAGCTACATTAGTTTCCATTAATACATTGTGATAATATCTTTTAATGAGAGTACTTTATGAAAAAGTCCCAGGCTATAAAATCAATGCCCAAAAGTCCATGGCCTTCCTATACGCAAATAACGAGACAGAGGAAAGCAACATGAAAAAAGCAATCCCGTTCACAATCGTGTCCCAGAAAATCAAGTACCTCGGAATCAGCTTAACTAAGGAAGTAAAGGACCTCTACAAAGAAAACTATAAAACACTACTCCATGAAATAAAAAGAGGACATGAGGAAATGGAAACATATCCCCTGCTCATGGATAGGGAGAATCAACATTGTCAAAATGGCAATACTCCCCAAAGCATTATACAGATTCAATGCAATCCATATAAGGATACCCATGAAATTCTTCAAAGAAATAGATCAAGAAATCCAGAAGTTCATATGGAACAACAAATGCCCACGAATAGCTAAAGCAATTCTTGGAAAAAAGACGAGGGGAGGGATCACCCTTCCCAACCTTAAACTCTACTACAAAGCAGTAACAATGAAAACAGCATGGTACTGGAACAAAGGCAGAGCCGCAGACCAGTGGAACAGGGTGGAATATCCCTACACACACCCCAAATGTATGATCATCTAATCTTTGATAAGGGAGCAAGAAATGTGAAATGGAGCAAAGAAAGCCTCTTTAACAAATGGTGCTGGCATAACTGGACAACCACATGCAAAAAAATGGGCTTAAACCTCGACCTAACACCATGCACAAAAGTCAGATCAAAATGGATTAAGGACCTCAACATCAGACCAGAATCCATAAGGTACATTGAAGACAAGGTCGGCAAAACCCTCCACGATATTGAAGCTAAAGGTATCTTCAAAGATGACACACAATTGATCAACCAAGTGGAAACAGAGATAAACAAATGGGACTATATTAAACTAAGAAGATTCTGCACCGTAAAGGATACAGTGACCAGAATACAAAGACAATCTACAGAATGGGAAAGGATATTCACCCAATACCCATGTGATAAGGAGTTGATATCAAGGGTATATAAGGCACTGGTTGAACTCTACAAGAAGAAAACATCCAACTCCATCAGAAAATGGGGTGAAGAAATGAACAGAAACTTTCTCAAGGAAGAGATACGAATGGCCAAAAGGCACATGAAAAAATGCTCTTCATCACTAATCGTCAGGGAGATGAAGATCAAAACAATTATGAGATACCACCTCACACCACAGAGACTGGCACACATCCAAAAGAACAAAAGCAACCCGTGTTGGCGTGGATGTGGGGAGAAAGGGACCCTCCTACACTGCTGGTGGGAATGCCAACTGGTTCAGCCCTTTCAGAAAACAATATGGATGCTTCTCAAAAAATTAGAGGTTGAGCTCCCATTTGACCCAGCAATACCACTTCTGGGAATATATCCTGGGGAGGCAAAAAAGTATAGTCAAAATGACATCTGCACTTGTATGTTCATCGAAGCACTGTTTACAATAGCCAGAATTCGGAAAAAACCCGAGTGCCCGAGAACAGATGACTGCTTAAAGAAGCGCTGGTACATCTACACAATGAAATACTATGCAGCTGTTAGAAAATATAAAGTCATGAAATTTGCATATGAGGAACAACATGGAAAGTATCATGCTAAGTGAAATGAGTCAGAAAGAGAGAGACAGACATCGAAAGATTGCACTCATCTGTGAAATACAAAACAACAGAATGGGAAACTAATACCCAAGAATAGTAGAAATAAGTACCAGGAGGTTTGCTCCACGGCTTGGAAGCCGGCCTCACATGCTGGGGGAAAAGGCAGCTCAGATAAAGAAGGCAACACCAAGTAAAGTGTGGTTGGAGGACCTGCTTAGGATGGGAGATGCGTGCTGAAAGTAGAATATAGATTGAATACAATGGCCACCCAATACCTCTATTGCAAATCATAACACCCAAAAGGAGAGAGAGAACAAAAGGGAATGCCCTGCCACAGAGGCAGGGTGGGGTGGGTGGGGATGGGATGGGGGGTGGGAGGGATACTGGGATCATTGGTGGGGGAGAATGGGCACAGGTGGAGGGATGGGTACTTGAGCATTGTATGACTGAAACAAAAGCACGAAAATATGTAAATCTGTAACTGTATCCTCACGGTGATTCACTAATATAAATAAATAAATAAATAAGTAAAATGTGTTTCCCCCAAAAGAATGAGAGTACTTTATGAAAAATTCAAAAATGGATTGGCATAGTTGGGTTGGGGTCAACCACTTTTTTATTTTTTTATTTTCATTATTATTATTTTTTTGCTTTTTGGGTCACACACAGCGATCTCAGGGGTTACTCCTGGGTTTGCACTCAGGAATTACTCCTGGCAGTGCTTGGGGGACCATATGGGATGCCGGGGATCGAACCCGGGTCGACCGTGTGCAAGGCAAATGCCCTACCCGCTGTGCTATCGCTCAGGCCCCAACCACTTTTTAAAAATTTGTTTACTGTTTGCTTTTATCTTCCTTTCTGTTCTTTCCTGCCTTCTTTCTGATTTTTTCAAAACATTGTTTTGAATTCTATTCAGATTCTTTTAGCATTTTAATCAATGTATTTTTATGATTGTCTTTGAGATTAAGATATTACTTTATGGGATTGGAGCAATAGTGCAGCGGGTAGGTCGTTTGCCTTGCATGCGGCCAACCTGGGTTTGATTCCCAGCATCCCATATGGTCCCCCGAGCACCACCAGGAGTAATTCTTCAGTGCATGACCCAGGAGTAACCCCTGTGCAGCACCAGGTGTGACCCAAAAAGCTAAAAAAAATTGCTTTATATTTACAATGTAGAGTCAAAATTGAACTAATTCAGGAAAAACTGACAGTGGTAAAGCATCTGCCTTGCAGGTGTGACACCTGAGTTTGATCCCCGGTACCACCCCACATCTCCATGGCAGATCCCAGAAACAATGACAGCAAAGGGAAAGGATGGGGAAAATACAGGCACTATGCTGCTCATGGACCCATTAATCTCCACTACATCATCATTCTTATAAAACAAGGTTACACCTTTTTGCTTTAAACAGTAACTTTTATGGGCTATGCCCTGCAGTTCTCAGGGTTTACCCTTGGTTTTATGCTCAGAAATCACTTTAGGCAGGCTTGGGGAAACATATTGGGTGCCAGGGGTCAAACCTGGGTCAGCAGCATGCAATGTAAGTGTCCTACCCACTGTACCATCACCCTGGCCCCAATAGTTACATATTTTTAGGATGAAAAAATCTTTCATATTTACTATTTTTGATGAACTAACTTCCTTCCTTCCTTCCTTCCTTCCTTCCTTCCTTCCTTCCTTCCTTCCTTCCTTCCTTCCTTCCTTCCTTCCTTCCTTCCTTCTTATCTTCCTTCCTTCTTATCTTCCTTCCTTCCTTCCTTCCTTCCTTCCTTCCTTCCTTCCTTCCTTCCTTCCTTCCTTCCTTCCTTCCTTCCTTCTTATCTTCCTTCCTTCCTTCCTTGCTTCTTATCTTCCTTCCTTCCTTCCTTCCTCCCTTCCTTCCTTTCTTCCTTCCTTCCTCCCTTCCTTCCTTCTTTCCTCCCTTCCTCTCTCTTTCTTTCTCTCTCTCTTTCTTTATCTCCTCTCTTTCATTTTTTTCCCTCTAACATTATACTTTGAGCCTACACATCTTCTGTGTTTTTCGTTAATTTGGACATGCCCCGTTCCAGCTTTCTCTCATTTGGGGGATGTGTGAGGGTTGAGCAACAACCAACTGTGGCTTCCACCTCCACCCAAAATAAAAAATAATAATTTTAAAATTTTGTTCAGTTTATTTTTTTGTCTCCTGAGATATATGGGTAAATCTGATCTCTTAGTTCATGAGGTCAAAGTACTGTGAGTCAGGCCAGAGAGATAGTAGAAGAGGGATGGCATTGCTTTGCTGCAAGATTGGTTGGATCCCAGGCACCACATATGGTTCCCAACACTGCCAGAAGTGATTCCTGAGCACCACTAAGTGTGACCTAAACTCCCCCCCCCAAATGCAATATGATTCTTACGACTTATTTCTGAATATTCTTTTACTGGGTGTAAAATTCTGGATTTACGGGTTTATTGTTGCGCTGATATTTTTGGGGGGTTGTCTGTTTGTTTTGGGGTCACACCCAGCAATGCTCAGGGCTTCCTTCTGGCTCTTAGTCAGGGATCACTCCTGGTAGTGCTTGGGGGGACCATATGGGATTCTGGAGATTTAAACCACACTGGCCATGTGCAAGGCAAGTACCCTACCTGCTGTACAATCTCTCTAGCCCCAATTGTTTTCCTGTTTCTGCCACCAGCATTTCTACCTCCATCGTTTCTGAAGAGAAATTTGTGGAATTTGAATGATTGTTCCTTTATAATATACTGTTTTTCTTTTGGCGTTTCTGCTTTTCTTTTTCAAGGAACATGACTGTGTTGTTGTTCAGGGGAGACTGGTTGTTCACAGTGGGAGAAAAGGAAATTAAGAAGATCAAATAAGTAGACTGTACCTAACATGGGAGTTGACACTAGTTGTAACTACAATGGAGGGTCTAGAGATGGAGAAAAAGAATAAAACTGTTCAGTGTACATTTCAGTCATGGCCAGAGAGATAGTGTGGGGCTAAGTTGATTGCCTTAGATGCAACCAATCTCAGTTCAAGATACCACATATGTTCCTGTGAGCAGCACTAGGAGTGATCCTTGAGCACAGAGCCAGAAGAAAGCCCTGAGCACAGCTGGTGTGTCTCCCAAATGCTATATACATACGAAAAAGGGAAGAATGTAAAGCATTTCAAGACTGAGAGAGCTGATGGTTCTGCTGAGAGGTGTTAGAGCAAAGAAGGGTGCACATAAATGGTGTCTCTTGGTTAACAAACCCTATGCAGTTGAAGACACGTTTATAATATTCTAGGAACAAATGTGTCAACAGTTGTTTGCAAATATTATTAGCATTTGCAGTTGCATGCCATTAATAGTGTGATCTATGAATAGCAATTATGCAAAATGGTTCATGGTGGTATTTGCTTTACATATATATATATAAATTCTTTGGTGGTTTTATAAATTCTTCACAGAAGGCATAAGTTATCTGAAAAAGTAGGATTTAGGCAAAGGGCCTTTGAAGCCACACACACTGGCCACGCTTCTGATTTCCTCAGTCACAATGGTTAGAGAATTATTTACTTACTCATTCACTCTGAGTCTGGAGGAAGATTTATAGGTTTATAGGCCCTAAAAACAATAACACCTGAACACTGTTTTCCTAATGTTGAATGGAAGGGAGAACAGTTTCTGAAAATAAACATGGATTAAGGAGGAAGGCTATAGTCTTTCTTGCAGCTTATTTTAATTTCTAGGTAAGAAGATATAATTCTAGAGGACCTGGCAACAAATATTGCATCCTACTCAAAGATCTGGAAAGCCCCCTTGCAATCTTTTGCTTAGAACTGGGCAACAGCAAAAGGAAATAGATAAACGTAATCCTAAATAAAAAGTAGGGGACTTGAGGGAAGCCCAGGGTCTTTCCCTAGAAAGAGTCACTCAGGGATGGGGTAGATCCTTGGCCTGGAGGATGCAGCACAGCAGCGAAGCTTCAGCACCAAAGTGATCAGGACGAAGCCATGGATGTAACATGTACTAAGGGTCCTCATGTTGCAAACTCAGGATAGAATTTTGCAACTTGAAGACTCTTGCAAAACTGCATTTCAAACTCTTCAGTATAGGAGCTATATTTAATTTTACTTAATTTTATTTAATATGACTTTTATTTAATATTTATTTAATATTATCAAATTTATTTAATAAATTTAAATTTTATTTAATATAACTTTTGGGGGGTCACACTCAGCTTTGTTTGGACTTATACCTGGTTCTGTGCTCAGGGATCACTCTTTTTTTTAATTTCTTTTTTTTTCATCTGGACTTTATTGATCTAATAAAATTACATTAAGAATTGAAATGAAGGGGCTGGAGTGATAGCACAGCCGGTAGGGCGTTTGCCTTGCACGCGGCCAACCCGGGTTCAAATCCCAGCATCCCATATGGTCCCCTGAGCACCGCCAGGGGTGATTCCTGAGTGCATGAGCCAGGAGTGACCCCTGTGCATTGCTGGGTGTGACGCAAAAAGCAAAAAAAAAAAAAAAAAAAAAAAAAAAAGAATTGAAATGAATTATACATTATTGTGCTCATGTTTCCCCCATACAAAGTTCGAGAACCCATCCCTTCACCAGTGCCCATCCTCTACCACCAGTAAACCCAGCATCTCTCCCACCCTCCCCAGTCCCGTCTTCCCCCCCACCCCCCACTGCCACTATGGCAGGGTATTCTCAGGGATAACTCTTGATGGCCTTAGAGAACCATATTTGATGCTGGAGATCAAACTGGGGTTGGCCACATGCGAGGCAAGCCCCTTACCCCTCTACTATCTCTCCAGTTCCATAGGAATGGTACTTTTTCATTCCCTCCTTGTCTGGCTGTCCCTAGCTAAACCCTAAGATAGCAACACATGTTTTCTCATGGATGTACTCATAGGTTGTATCTGCGGGTACTTGGGAAAGTGAGAGGAACTTGGATTGTAAACAGTGTATAGAATAAGGAGTTTTCAAAGGTGTTGTATGTGGAAATGGCACAGTAACTTCATCACTTGTATCACTTGTAGTCCCATTGATCTTCAATTTGCTTGAGCGGGCATCAGTAACGTCTCTATTTGTCCCTATCGAGTGCTAGTGCAGCCCATTGATATCTGCTTGCTCCAGGAACAGGAAGAGCCTCAAATCATTCATTCAGGAATTTGATGAAGAAATCTGACCATCTAGTTGGTGGACGGCCACGAGGTCTTCTGATATCCTGTGGAATCCAGTCGGTAACAGCTTTAGTGCAGAGGTCATCTCTGAATCGCATTACATGACTGGCCCATGTAACTTCATAAATGACCAAAATAGTTCAGTCTGGATTTCAGGAAGAAACCTAGAAGAAGTAAAATTAATGGAAGATGTAAGTGAGGCTAAGAGCAAAATAAAACACTGAAGTCAATTTCTAAAGTGCTTGTCTTAGAATATGTTTTGATCTACCCATTTTTACCCACTGCCTCTCCCTAGCAGATATTTATTAAGAAACTTAATGTGTAAGGTATTGACTAGGTATTCTGGCAGTTACAAAGATGAAGAAGATGTAGTTATCACCTTGAAAATGTTGGGTGACAAAAGGAGAGAGAGAGTAAGAGGTAATGTGTCTGCCACAGAGGCAAGGGGTGGGAAGGGGTGGAATGGTGGGAACACTGGTGGTGGAGAATGGGCACTGGTGGAGGGAAGGGTACTCGACCATTGTTTGATTGAAATGTAATCACGAAAATTTGTAAGTTTGTTTAAAAAAATTTAAACAAAAATTTTTTTAGAAAAGAAAATGTTGGGTGAAAGATCAAAAGCTGTAGTTAATCTCATGCACAAGACTGAACAGACATGAGTAAATCAGAGTGGGGTAGGTCAGCCTGGTGCCCACTCAAGCAAATCCCCCGGCAGACTCTTCCTTCCACAGTCCAAAATTGCTGCCATGCCCTGGCTGAATGCCACCATCTCAGGATGGATCTCACTGAGAAATAATCTACTGAAAATTTGGGTAATGTAGGTTTTGTGGATTAAATCTCCAGGTTTTCTCAAGGTTGGGATTGGCTACCTCCCCCCACCACCTCCCTTCATTTCTGAAAGCCTCGGAAGTAACATTCACACCCCAAAGCTGCCACTCACTTTAAAAAGCTCCAGCCTAAACTTCCTGATAAAAATACTGAATGCTCTGAAGAAACACAATGATCTCTTAGTACCTATATTGCAAATCATAACGCACAAAAGGAGAGAGAAAGAAGAAAAGTGCCTGCAATAGAGGCAGACTGGGGAGGGGGTTGTTGGGGGATGGTGGAGTGCGGGGGGGGGGGGTGGGTGGGAACGGGATTGGAGGGTGGGAAGGATACTGGGTTCATTGGTGGTGGAGAATGGACACTGGTAGAGGGATGGGTTCTCGAACATTGTATGAGGGAAACACAAGCACGAAGATGGGTAAATTTGTAACTGTACCCTCACGGTGACTCACTAATTTAAATAAATAAATAAATAAATAAATAAAAAGAAAAAATAAGAAGATGTTGGCTGAGGACACCTTAGAAATATTTTCCATCAAATCACATTTTGGATGTTAGGTGAAAGCAAAAAACAAAAATAAAGCAGCATAGCAAGGTGCATGCATTTACATGTATTTGTATGTGTCTATTTAACTGAATCACCATGTATTACAACGTTACTAAATGATTCATGATTGAATTTTACTTGTGCAATGTTCCAACACCAACTTCTTCCTTCCCTCCACCAAAATCCCTAGTTTGTTCTGTTTCTGTAGCTTTAGAAAAACTATGGTAAAATGTATATGAAAGACCCCAAAACAGTTAAAACCTTCATGAAAATGAAGAAAGAACCAAATGACTCACTCTACTCCGCATTAAGTCTTAATATAGAACTATAGTAAACAAGACAATGTGAGACTGAAGTGGAGAGAAAGCCTTCAAAGGAACAGACCAAAGAATCAAACCATATCCCCACACAATAACATTGTTTTTTGGCAAAACAGCAAAGGCAATTCAATGACAGAAATAGCAAGACCTCTCAAGATATGGGTTTGAGCAGCTGGACACTCATAAGCAAAAACTAAGAAAGAACCTTGATATAAGCCTCACACTTTAAGCAAAAATTAATTCAAAACATAGCAGTCTTAAATGTAAATAGCAACTCTATTAAACTTGATAGTTAAAGAATAGAGTGGAAATATTTGAAATTTAGGGGTTAGACTTAATGTAACTGTGTGATTAATAAAAATAAAAATTAGGTAAATAAGATATAATCCCAATTCGAAACTTCTCTTGCTTCTAAGAACCAGGATAAGCATTGCTGGTGTGGGGCTGGAGTGATAGTACAGTGGTTAGAGCATTTGCCTTCTACACGGCTGACCCAGGTTTGATTCCCAGTATCCCATATGATCCCCTGAGCACCACCAGGAGTAATTCCTGAATACAAAGCCAGGAGTAACCCCTGTGTATTGCCAGGTGTGACCCAAAAAGGAAAAAGAGAAAAAAAAGCAGTGCTGGCACGGAGGGAGATGCAGAGAGAAAGGGACTCTCATTCATTGTTGGTGGCAATGCCGACTGGTCCAGCCTTTTTGGAAAACAAAATGAAATTTTCTCCAAAAACTAGAAACTGAGCTCCCATATGACCCAGCAATACCACTTCTGGAAATATATCCCAGAGATGCAAAATAACACAATAGAAATGACATCTGCATTTGTATGTTTATTGCAGCACTGTTCACAATAGCCAGAATCTGGAAAAAACCCGAGTGCCCAAAAACAAATGACTGGTTAAAGAAAATCTGGTATATCTACACATTGGAATACTATGCAGCTGTTAGAAGAGATGAAATCATGAAATTCGCATATAAGTGGGTAGACATGGAGAGTAATCATGCTAAGTGAAATGAGTCGGAAAGAGAGAGACAGACATAGAATGAATGCACTCATTTGTGGAATACAAAGTCGCATAATATGAGACGATCACCTAAGGACAGTAGAGATAAGAGCCAAGAGGATTTTGCCATGGTTTGGAAGTCGGCCCTATGTATTGGGGGGAAAGGCAGTTGGGATAAAAAAAAGGAACCACTAAGTAAATGACGATTGGAGGGATCTCCCGGGATGGGAGATGTGTGGACCAAGTGGACCAAGGACAAACATGGTGGCCTCAGTATCTGTATTGCAAACCATAACGCCCCAAATTAAAGAGAGAATAAGAAGGATGGTACCTGCCACAGAGGCAGGGATTGGGGTGGGGTGGGGGTGGCGGGTGGGACATTGTTAACAACAGTGGTGGAAAATGTGCACTGGTGGAGGCACAGGTGCTTGAGTATTGTGTGACTGAAACATAATCATGCAAGTCTGTAACTGTATATCACAGTGACCCAATAAAACTTCTCAAAAAAAAAAAGAATCAGGTTAAGGTATAAAAAAACCCGCAGAAAGGGAAAAATATTTGTAAAAAAAGCAGCTGACAAAAATATCTAGTCTAGGGGCTGGAGTGATAGCACAGCCGGTAGGGCATTGCATGCAGCCAACCCAAGTTTGAATCCCAGCATCCCATATGGTCCCCTGAGCACCGCCAGGAGTAATTCCTGAGTGCAGTGCCAGGAGTAACCCCTGTGCATCGCCCAGTGTGACCCAAAAAGCAAAAAAAAAATCTAGTCTATTGTCTGGAATATGTCAAAACTCAGCAGTAAAAATAACTGTCCAATTAGAAGATGGTAAAAATAAATGAATATGCATTTCACTGTAAAAGATGACAGATAATATAAACAAGGAAATGCAAAGATGTTCACCATCACTAGCATTACAGACAGAAGTGAAATTAAGGTCTCAATAAGGTATCACCATCACAGGTACATATCTGATAAAAATAACTAAAATAATACCATCACCATCTGAACCCAAGCTTCTGACCTGCCACCAAGGCCACTGGTAGAGATAAAGAGGTATTTCTGGAGATTGGTAGGAAGTGGAGCAATTAGGATCCCCGAGTCCTACACAGACTCACCTTCAGAACAGGGAGACCATTCTGCCTCCCTCTGCCTCCCTTCTGCCTCTCCATCCTGTATGTTTCCTCTGCAACTCAGAAACACAAAAGAAAAGAAAAAAAGAACACAGACTCCCGTGGCTACATCAACTAGTAGCCAACACAAGTGGGAGACATAACCTCACAGCATTATTGCTGAGAGGAGAAATGGAAGCTGTTCCAAGGCACAAATGAGTGATTCTGGGGATCTCTCCAAGCTGGGGCTTCTCTGGGTTAGATTCTCAGAACAGGAGATCTGGTATCTGGTATGACAGGCTTCACCTAGCATGACACCCTAGCCACCAGGAATAGCATCTTTATTTTCCCTAACTCTGACCCTAAACCAAACCCTGACGCCCTGACTCTATCATACCCTATCCCTACCCTACCTTAACCCTAACCCTACCCTCACCTAAGCCTGAACCTACAAAGCCCTAATCCTACCCTAACCCCAATGCTACCCCAACCCTAACCCTAACCCTACCTTAACCCTAACGTTATCCTAACCCTAACCTCATCCTAACCCTAATCTTTAACCTAAACCCTAATTCTAATACCAACCTAACCTTAAGATTAAGTCCAGTCCCTCAACAACACCAATCCTATGGTTGGAGGGATCACTTGGGATGGGAGACATGTGCTGAAAGTAGATAAATGACCAAACATGATGGCCTCTCGGTATCTGTATTGCAAACCATAACATCCATAGGGAGAGAGAGGGGGGGGGAAACTGTCTGCCATAGAGGCAGGGGGAGGAGTGAGCCAGGGGGCCAGGGAGGGATACTGAGGACATTGGTGGTGGAAAATAGACACTGGTGGAGGAATGGCTGTTCAATCATTGTATGGCTGAAACTCAAACATGTAAATTGTAAGTGTAGCTCATGGTGATTCAATTTTTAAAAAAATCCTAACCAGGATGGCCATCTTGACTCTGGTGCTTCCTGAAGTGAAAGAGGATGGTGGCAAAGATGTCATCTCAGCCTTTTGTAAAGCTCTGCTCACCTTGAACTGAGCTCACTGACTTCTGACCTCTGGGACTGTTCCCCAGCAAAGGTCCCATCCAGCTATTCAGAAAAGGATGGCGGCTCCCCATTTTTTGCTAACCTTTGAGGAATGTGAGTGACACTTAGTAGTGCCAAGTATGGCTTTGGTAACTATAGACATAGGCTTCCAAAGCTTCAGGTAGAATATGACCCTGAAATTACAGGTAGCCTCCCAGGTTAAAACAAGAAGATGGGAGGGATTGCAACAAAAGTGGAGGCTATTGGCACTTTGCTGGTGGGTGTGATGCAGTAACATTATACCCCTAAGCACAAATATTAGTGCTACCGTAAACCATGCTACCACAATAATAATTTTAAAGAAAATGACGTATCAGAGCAATATTGGAGCAAATAGGGTGTTTGCCCTGCATGATGCTGACCTTGTTTTGATCCCCGCATCCCCTATGGTCCCTAAGCCTGCCAGGAGTAATTCCTGAATGCAGGAGTAAACCAGCATAAGCCAGCACCAGGTGTGGCTCCAAAACAAAACACACAAAAAAACAAAAAATAAGGAAATATTGCTTTAACTACCAAAATTAAAAATTTTAAAGATCCTTTAGATCTTCATGAAGCTGATTACTTATGTTCAAAGAGTAAGGAAACTCTGGGAGATATTTCGAGGAACCAATCTTTTACAGAGGTTGCAACAATAACAATCATATAATAGTTAATATTTATTTAGGACTTGATAGTGCTCGGCACTCATGAAGTACTTTTCATTTATGTGCTCGGGTAATTCTCCTAGCCCCTAGGAGATCAGTACTAGAAGAAAGTTTATTTTTTATGTCCAACTTCTTTAAATAAATTGAAATTCTCAGTCTACTGCCAACTTTTTTTTCTTCCTCCCACTTTCTCTGTAATCCCTGCCTAGAGTAAATAGAGGGGCTAAAGCAATAGTACAGTGGGTAGGGTGCTTGCCTTGCATGCAGCCAACCTGGGTTCAATCCCTACCACCTCACATGGTCCCCAATACCACCAGAAGTGATCCCTGAGTGCAGAGCTAGGAGTGAGACCTGAGCACTGCCAAGTGTGACCCTCAAACAAAACAAGAGTAAACAGAATTTTTCAGAGCTTTTGCTCCTTTTTCTCTGTGGGGTGGGAAGGCAAGGAGAGACCAGGTGCTTTGGATGTGATCTGAGAAATCCAGACCAAAACACCCTCTTCTCAGCCAGAGTCTCTACTCCCAAATCTCCCTGGAATTAATCCTTTCTTTCTCCTAAAAAATGTAATGACACAACATGATTTACAATCAAGATATTTGTGCTTTAGACATTTATGTTACTGCATCAGACTCAGGGTAAAAGCACCAATACTCCTCAGGAACTGTCTGCAGGAGCCTTCCCTCCCATTCCTCTACCACACCCCTAGGTACCCTCAGTTCTGTCCTCTGAGTCTAAGTCTGCTCTCACTGGACATTCCCATACTTTGTTTTTGTAATACTACATATGAGTGAGATCATCTGGTCCTTCTCCTCCTGAGTTAATTTTTTCAACATGAGACCCTCCAGTCTAGTTCATAATTACAGGAAAAGGCAAGATTTTGTGTTTTTTTTATAGCTAATCTGTGGCTGGGCACCTGGTTAGTTTCCAAATTTGGTTTTTGTAAATAGTACTGCAATGAACATAGGTGAGCATATATTTTTTGGAACTAGTGTTTGGGAATAGATGCCAAGGAGTAGAACTGCTGGATCATGTGACAGTTTTCGTTTTATTTTTTTTCTTTTTGGGTCACACCCAGCGATGCACAGAGGTTACTCCTGGCTCTGTGCTCAGGAATTAATCCTAGCGGTGCTCAGGATTGAAACAGTCTCATTTTAAAATTTTTGCTTTTGTATTCCTCGCCATTGGACCATGTGGGATGATGGGAATTGATTCCGGGTCGGCCGCGTGCAGGACAAATATCCTACTCGCTGTGCTATTGCTCCAGCCCCTTATTTTTAATTTTTAAAGAAATATCCACAATGTTTTCCATAGATGTTGTGGCAGTTTAAATTTTCACCAGGGATAAATAAGTGCTCCTGTTCCTCCACATCCCCTCCAGCACTGGTTGTTTCTAGTTTTTATGATTTTTTAAAAATATATATATAAAGGCTATTCTCACTGCTATGAATGTGATATCTTATTGTGGCTTAAATTTGTGTTTCTCGGGGCTGGAGCAATAGCACAGCGGGTAGGGCGTTTGCCTTGCACGCGGCCGACCCGGGTTTGATTCCCAGCATCCCATATGGTCCCCTGAGCACCACTGGGGGTGGTTCCTGAGTGCAGAGCCAGGAGTAATCCTTGTGCATTGCCAGGTGTGACCCAAAAAGCAAAAAAAAAATTTGTGTTTCTCTGATAATCTGAGATGGTGAGTATTTCCTTCCTGTGCAGGTTGGCTGTTCGTCGTATGCCTTCTTTGGAGAAGCGTCTATTCTGCTTCTTACCTATATTTTCATTGGGGTTGTTTGTTTTTTGATGTTTCTGACTTGGGTAAGTTCTTTATATATTTGGGGTGTTAGCCCTTTGTCAAATTTATGGTGTGCAAATATTTTCTCCCATTCAATAAGTTGTATTTTTGTTTTAATGGTTGTTTCTTATGCATTGCAGAAACCTTTGGTTTGAAACAGTCTCATTTTAAAATTTTTGCTTTTGTATTCCTCGCCATTGGAATTGATTCACTGAAGATACCTCTGAAACCAGAATCATTATTCTTTTAATTCCGCCATCATGTTCTGAATTTACCAAATTCCATCTAAACACTATCTCTAGCTCCATTTCCTCAGTTCTGAGTCTGTTTTTTCTGTGCCTCTTAAAATCTGACTCCTTCCTCTTAAGTCTGGCTTCCATGACTTTGTGCTCACTGGAATTTTCTGTTCTCTAACTGTTCTTTTTATGTCTTACTTTCTGACTTCTCTACTACCTCTTAAAGTTTGAGCTTCCAAATTCCAGTATCTGGTTTGCTACTCCTGAATTCTCCTCTTATTTTCTTTCCTTATGTTCTTCCAAAGTTGTTTCCCTGTAAACAATTGTAGTTTGTTTTCCTGTAAATATCTAGAAAGATTATGGCTAGAATAGAGATAGTCGGTTAGTTCCTGAGCCCAAGCTCAACCCCATCCTACATGGAAGGATAATATTCTTTTTTTGTTTTGTTTTTGTTTGGAGTCTACACCTGGAAATGTTCAGGGCTTATTCCTGGCTCTGCACTCAGGAATCAATCATTCCTGGTGGTTCTCAGGGAACCCTATGGAAAGCGAGAATCAAATCTGGGTTGGCCAGGTGCAAGGCAAATATCCTACCTGCTGTACTATTGCGCCAACCCCAGCAGTACATTCTTTAAAAAAATAAATCACACTGAAGAGACAACTCATGCAAAAGTTGCATGAACAGGAGTATTTACACCATGGAATGAGCAACACCATATATAAGCACTTAACATTTGAAAAAGTTTATATGACTATGTGTTTGATCAGAGTAGTGAAGGTACTTCATCTAGTCAGTGGGTTAGTTATGTATCTGCTAATGATTATGATGTAAAAAATAAAGTGAGATATCATCTTTCATATGAGGGAGAAAGACATTATCAAAAGACAGGGAACAAGATGCAGTTGAGAAGGAACTCTCATTTGCTGATGGTGGGAAGATCGTCTGGATCAGCCTCTGGAAAACAGCACAGAGATTTCTCTTAGAAGAAAAAAAGTAAAAATAGAAAAACAAACAAAACAACAAAGGAAGACTCGAACTGCCCTGTGATCCAGTGATCTTTCTTCTTGGCCTCTATTGCCCACACCCCTCCAAAAATCCACATTTATTCAAAAAAATATATGCACACTGCTGCATTTATTGTAAGAGCCAGGTTATGAAAACAACTCAAATATGTAATGACAGGGCCAAAGAGATGGTGCAGGAAGTAAGGTATTTGCCTTGCATGTGGGTATGGAGGCCAACACTTGTTTATATCTCTGGCACAACATATGATCACCCCCAGCACAAAAACTGATGTCCAATGACAGATAAATTGATAAGTTGTATGTGTACTCAATGGAATGCTATGCCACTGAGAAATTATGCATGCCCAAAAGTAGAGAGAGAGTATGGGGAATATTGTCTGCCATGGAGGCAGGGGGAGGGTGGGAAATATTCCCCACCACCTGGGATATTGGTGGTGGGGAATGTGCACTGGTGGAGGGATGGGTGTTTGATCATTGTAAGATTGTAACCCAAACATGAAAGCTTGTAACTACCTCACAGTGATTCAATAAAATTTAAAAAAAGAGAAATTATGCAGTTTTCCCAAATGTAAACGGAACTGTAAAATTCCATGTTAAGCAAAATAAATCAGAGAGAGGGATAAATACTTACTTGATGATTACAAAGTAATAGTCAATACAGAACAATGACAAACCCTAGGCCTTGGAGTGTAAGAGTCAGTTTACCAAGTGGGGAAGGTGTTGGGGGAATGAAGAAGAAGACTAGAAATAACTAAAAGATATTAAGGGGAGAGTCTTGGTTCATTGGAGTGGGGTATTGTATACAGAAATAAATTGAAGTTGACACTATTATAACCATGTTACTTAAGTATAAAAGGGTAAATATGATTTTAAAAATTAATTATATCAAATTAATTAAAACAGTTTTAAAACATCAGAATATAATTCTGTTGTAGATTCGCATGGGAAAGTATTCAAGGTATGTTTAATGCTCCTATATTCACAAGAGTTCTCAGAGCAAAACAGATGATATGATACATCATCTAAATTCTTGAGAGTTTCAGTATATGGGCCAGAGGATAGTACAGCAGGTCCATGGAACTTTCTTTGCATGCACTCAACCCAGGTTCCATCACTGAAGCCCCATAGGGTTCCCCAAGTACTGCCAGGAGTTCTCCCTGAGCACAGAGTCAAAGATGAGCCTTGAGAACTATCAGATGTAGCCCCAACACAAACACAAACAAATAATATCCTTTTTTGGTTTGAAAATGGTATTGGCATAAAAGAATGAAGCAAAATACTAGCAATGATCATGTTGAAGTGATGAACTCTAGGGAACTCACCTCATTACATTTCTCTTCCTTCGTCTCTGACAATCCTACAGCCAATGGAAGAATTATGACCTAGGACAGGATTTAGCACATGAGAGAGTTTCTCTCCAATCCCAAACCGGAAGTCAGTCCTACTGTACCCAGGGCACAGGACCTTATCTGGCCTAGCCCTCTGCCCTATCTAACAACATGAAAATGGTTTAATTTCAGAACTTTATACCACCTACCTTAACTGAAAGGATCTCCTGCCCTGTAGAGGTTCCTCAGAAAAATGAGTGGGGTTTTAACATATACTTTTTTGGGGGGATCTTTTTGGGTCACACCCAATGGTGCTCAGGGGTTACTTCTGGTAGTGCTTGAGGGAACCACAAGGAATACCAGGGATTGAGCCTGATTTGGCTGCATGCAAAGCAAATGCCCTTGCCCATTGTACTATCACTCTGGCCCAATATACATGTTATATTGTATACAATATAAAGTGCATTTTTATTGGTGGTTTGTTGTTTTTTGTTGTTATTGTATTTGGGGGGTCACATGTGGACTAGCTCACAGCTTACTCTTGGCTCTGTGTTCAGGGATTATTCCTGGCAAGGCACAGGGGACCATATGGGGTGCCAGGGATGGAATCCAGGTTGGCCCCATGTAAGGCAAGTGACATCCCTGCTACACCATTGCTCCAGCCCATTCTATTCTTTTCATGCTCTCTTTCCATCCAACCATGATCTGGAGACTCACAAATAAATCTCAGAACAGAGCAACACACTACAGAGATACCTCTGGACCCAAAGTCAACATCCAGTTAAAAATTTAAAGCTTGTAGCTATCTCACAATGGTTCAATAAAATTTTAAAAAAATTTAACTCCAGCTCTATCATCCTGTTTAAAATTTTAGAATTCCTGGAGTGGCAACTCATACTTTATACTGATATACCAAGAGTTTGCAACTGATCTTGACATATATATACATATATACACACATATATGTATATATATAAAAAGGCACACAAGGCTCATCCTTCAACAAAATACTAGTGATCTTTTATACAAGGGCTTAATGACTCCAAAGTAAGATACAACAATTTTCACACACTTTCCCCTAAGGAAAGCTTTTTGGATCAGTTTTAGAGGATTATTCATAATAAGTAATACAAAATAAATTATTTATTATCTGCCTTTGGTGCAGACTTAGGTGGTGGAAAAATTCTAAATAATGGTGGTGGGAAGGAGTAATGGTGGTGGGATTGGTGTCGAAATATTGAATGTAATAAAATATTGTGAACAACTTTACAAAAATAAAATAAAAATAGCGTGCATCACCTGAACATCGTATATCTGTGAAGGTCACTGTCGTTCTCATCATTGCTAACATTTCTTTTACGGATTTTCATGAGATTATCTTTCTTTTTTTATTGAATCACTGAGATACAGTTACAAGCTTTCACGTTTGAGTTTCAATCATACAATGATCAAACACCCATCCCTCCACCAGTGCACATTCTCCACCACCAATGTCCCCGATATACCCTCCCCTTTTCTACCCTCCTCCTGTCTCCATGGCAGAAAATTTTCCTCATACTGTCTCTCTCTACGTTGGGCATTATAGTTTGTAATACAGACGCTGAGAGGATATCACGTTTGGTCCCTTATCTACTTTCATCACACATCTCCCATCCTGCACAATTCCTCCAACCATTATTGACTTAGAGATCCCTTCTCTATTCCAGCTCATGAGACAGGCTTCCAACTATGGAGCAATATTCCTGGCCCTTGTGTCTACTGTCCTTGAGTGTTGGTCTCATATTATGTTATTTTATATTCCACAAGTGAGTAGAGTCCTTCTATGTTTGTCCCTCTCTTTCTGACTCATTTCACTTAGTGTGATAGCCTCCATGTCCATCCACTTATAAGCAAATTTCATGACTTCATCTCTCCTAACAGCTGCAGGAAAATGTAGGCAGAACCCTCCATGACATTGAAGCTAAAAGCATCTTAAGAATGAACCACTACTGGGCTGGAGCGATAGCACAGCGGGTAGGGCGTTTGCCTTGCACGCAGAGACCCGGGTTTGATTCCCAGCATCCCATATGGTCCCCTGAGACCACCAGGGGTAATTCCTGAGTGCAGAGCCAGGAATAACCCCTGTGCATCGCTGGGTGTGACCCAAAAAGAAAAAAAAAGAATGAAACACTACTGACCAAGCAAGTGGAAACAAATATAAACAAATGGGACTACATTAAACTAAGAAGCTTCTGCACCTCAAAAGAAACAGTGACCAAAATACAGAGAGATCCCATGGAATGGGAAAGAATATTTACCCAATACCCATCTGGTAAGGGATTAATATCCAGGATATGCAAGACACTATTAGAGTTGTACAAGAAAAAACCTCCACCCTATCAAAAAATGGGGAGAAGAAATGAACAGAAGCTTCCTCAAAAAAGAAATACAAATGGCTAAAAGGCACATGAAAAAATGCTTCACATTGCTACTCATCAGGGAGATGCAAATCAAAACAACAATGAGATATCATCTCACACCACAGAGACTGGCACACATTCAAAAGAATAAAAGCAACCAGTGCCGGAGTCGATGTGGAGGAAAAGGGACACTCTTTCACTGTTGGTGGGAATGCCGACTGGTCCAGCCTTTTTTGGAAAACAATATGGACAGTCCTTCAAAAACTAGAAATTGAGCTTCTATATGACCCCACAATATCATTTCTGGAAATATATCCAGAGGGTGCAAAAAAAAAAACCAGCAGAAATAACATCTGCACCTGTATGTTCATTGCAGCTCTGTTCACAATAGCCAGAATCTGGAAACAACCCGAGTGCTGGAGAACAGACGACTGGCTAAAGAAAACTTAGGTACATCTACACAATGGAATACAATGCAGAGATTTTATTTCTTAGACTAGAGAAATCCCTGCAGAGTGGAGCATTGGGAAGGGAGCATTCCATGGTCGGCTCTCTGGCGCCCTCTGCTGTACAGTCACTCCTGTGCCACTCTCGGCCGAGTCCCCCTTTAAGGGATCCGCCTCCCTGGGCTGTCTGCCCGAGCTCGGTAACCGAGACCCGAAGCAGCAGAAAAGCTTAAAAACTCACCTTCGTTGGACAGAACCCCCAAATCTGTCCTCAGAAAAGCGCTGTACCTTCTGTTATTCCCCCCAACCCACTCCCAGTAGTGCTCTGAAATGGTTCTGCGGTTCCGATTGGGTCGGCCACGTGCAAGGTAAGAGCCTCTACTATTTCTCCGGCTCCAGAATTTATTATCATTATCATTATTTAAAAACACATTATTATTGCTTTTGGTTTGGGGGGTCACACCCGGCGCGGGGTACGGGAAGGTGGGGAGTGAAGCGTTTGTCCAGAGCGCGACCCTGCTTTGAGGCAGTTTGGGGAGCTTGTAAGCAGAGAGGCGCTCGGCGCTTTAGCAGCGGGACTGTGCTTTATTGTCATTTTCTTCAGCACAGCGGGGGGCCTCGACCCAAGAGCCGACAGACAGACGCAGACAGACAGACGACAGACAGAAGACATGGCTTTCTAATCTCAAAGTTGGTACGAGGAGGCGGCTTGGCATCACGAACCGGAGCTACCTGGAGCATCGTCGCCGCGTGCATCCCGGAGTGCATCCACCTGCGAGGCCGGAGCTGCAGCTGGGCAGGGCTGGGGGCACGCAGATGGGGGCGCCCGAGCCGGGAGCTCAGCTTCCTCAGGGAGTGCAGAAACCGCTCCGGGCGCTGCCCCGGGAGGTGGCCCGGGCCGGGTGCTGGGGTCGGCTCCGCTCGGCGGGCGGGGAAGATGCTCCCGCTACGCCGCGGCGCTCGGCAGGGGGCGCTGCGGCCCCACAGTTCCCGCGCCGGCTCGCTGGGTTCCCGCGTGCAGCATCCTGCAGACCCGGGACTCAGCGGACCTGGACCGCAGAGCGCACCTGGCGGCGCCCCAGAGGACCCTCAGCCGGCTGCTTGGCCGTTGATCCTAACAGCGCCGGGGAACATGAGCGTTTGCATTGACTTCTCTTGTGGGTTTCCACGGTGGCTCACACGCGGCAAACCCCGTCGGAACGACTTCCCAGTAGCAGTCTTCTTAGAGCGCAGCCAGTGGCCGGGGTGGTACCCTGTTGGGGGGGCGTGATAGGGGGGGAGGCCAGGCGCCACCGAGCCTCTCTCCCCTGGGGCGTGTCTGACGAGGGAAGCAGTAGGGGGCGCCATTCCCCGCAGCTGCGGCCGGGTCCACCCTACTAATTCGCAGCTGCGGCTTAGAGCCCAGCGTGCTTTCCTCCTCCTGCCCGCCTGGCCTTTACCTGGGTAGCGTTGGCGCGCGCACTGGACTAGGTGGGAACCCCGGCCCTGTGGAAGCCCCTGGAGACATGGGACTTGTTTTTCCTCCGTATCAAGGAGTGATTGGATGGCGCATCCTTACCCCCGCCCCCCACCCCGGAGGCGCTGGAGGGGTCCGCTCCAACACGCCACCACGTCAGGGGAACTTACTTTCTAGGAGAGAGGGAGCAGGCTACCCGTCCTGCTCTCCTTTCCTTTTCCTCTTTCCTGCCACAAGGGGTGTCGGTAATTGGCCCCTACAGGGGCCAGAGAGTGTAGGGATTGAGGCACTTGCCTTGCATGCTGCCAGCCCTGGTTCCATGCTGGGCACCGTATAAGGTCCCTGAGCCCTGACAATAATGATTCCTGAACACAAAGTCAGAAGTAAGCCCTGGGTACTTGCCAGGTGTGACCCCAAAACGAAGCAAACAAAAACAAATTTTCTGCACCGCTGAAGGGCAAGAAGCTTCAAAGTGGTTCCCACTCCCTGTGTCCTGTCCGCACCCTTACCTCGCTGTGTCTGCACCCACTTCCCCTTATTGCCTGGGCACTGCTTGCGCTGAGGTCTAGTAAATGGGGGACACAGAGCCATCGTGGCTCCAGAGATGCCCTCACCTCTCCACCTAATTGAGAACACTGAATGGCTTTCCACTCTTTTTCTCCCTTCTCCTTCAATAGAGCCCCACAATTTAGCAAGCTCACCAAGCTGTGTCCTGCTTCATGACTAATTCACATATTTAAATAGGATCGGTCAAAGCCGAACTATTTGATGCCAGCCAAGCGCATTTATCAGGTCAAACTGCCGACAAAGGCTGGAGGCCAGTGTGGCTATGTGAGTTTGTGTGGAGTGAATGTGCGCGATATTTATTTTTAGTCTCAAGTTTCAAAAGCAGAGGACCACTCAGAGGCCAAGGTTCTCCTAGGCGTCATCCCCAGAGCCTAGCTTGCTTTTGCTTCTTCCTTCCCAAGCAGTCCCTACCCCCTCCCCCACCCCACGCCTCCCACCCCCCCCCCCCAGAGCTGGGTGTCTCTGAGGGGGCTTCAGAGAATGAATCTACTCAATTACAGCCTTTTTCACGTGACTGAGCAGTTTCAAAGGTGCCACATTTTATTATTTGGTGACCCCCTGACATCGCAGGTGCAGATTTAATGGTGGAAAAGTTGAAATTAGCCAAAGTGAACCCTTTGGCCTCCAATCTCAGCGTGGAGAGAACGTCCAGCCTGCCTGTTCCAGCTGGAACTGCCCTAACTTTGCAGAGTGTATATGCTATCCAAGTGCCTTCGCCCCTGGCAAAAACCACAGCATCCCTTCCCACCCCCTACCCCCCTGCTAAATGCCTGCCAGGAACTGGAGGGTAAAGGGTTGAACACAAAGGTACTGGGCTGTAATTCCCTTTGGTAAACAAAGTTCAGTACCTGGCTTTCCTTTTGGGGTGTCTTGGGTGAGTGCAATCATAATGTGAGCGTGTCATAGTGAAGCTGAGGGTAGCGTCATGTTCAAGTAACATGAGCAACCCTAAGTTCATGGCTTCCAGCCTGATAAATGTCACTGCTCCAAGGTCACGATTGATCAGCGCACACTGTCGAGATGGATTTCGTGACTGGCTGGATCTTCACAATCAACACCCCGAACCAGTGACCCATGCATGTCCAAGCCTGGGTTTTGCGCGAGCTGCCTCTCCTCTCCAGCTCAGCCTTTTCAAGCCAACCCCTGGCTTGTTTCTCTGGTCTATTCTGCATCTTTCACTGGAGTCTGGAGGAAATAAAAGGCATCTTTTTGTATACATCAAACCGGAGAGTAAACAGTTTTGCATCAGCAGGCTTTGATGCTGGATTACATTTATGAGCTAAGACATGGCATACTTCAAAGGAAACCATTCATTCAGGCGACAAACCAGAGCCAGCCAGAGGCAGGGTAAAGGCATAGCGAGCGCTCTTTCACTCATAGCTTTACTTTTCTATCCCCAGATCCATGGGCTTTTGGTCTAGTTGCACCTCACTCTAGTC